>NW_016825574.1:206340-216334 GCF_001698545.2 Rhinopithecus bieti | reverse complement strand
AAGTATAATAAAAAAGAAAATAAATAAATAAATAAAGCTCCCTTTTAGTAAAAAAAAAAAAAAAAAAAACACAGTGAATACAATTTTTAAAATTCAATGAAGAGTCAATAACACAGTTGATCAAACAAAAGAATCCATGAACTCAAAGACAGGTCATTTGACTATATCCAATCATTGGACACATGTGGTGACTCATCCCTGTAATCCCAGAACTTTGAGAGGCCGAGGCAGGAGGTCACTTGAGGCCTGGAGTTCAAGACCAGTCTGGTCAACATGGTGAAACCCCATCTCTACTAAAAATACAAAGAAATAGCCTACCATGGTGACACACACCTATCATCTCAATTACTTGGGAGACTGATGCACAAGAATTGTTTGAACCTGGGAGGCAGAGGTTGCGATGAGCCAAGATTGCACCATGCCACTGCACTCCAGCCTGAGCAACAGAGCAAGACTTTGTTTCAAAAAAGACAAAATCTAATCAAAGGAGAAAAAAGAATGGAAAAGCATGAAGGAAGCCTACAAGATACATGAGACACCATCAAGAAAGATAATTCACATTATGGAAATCGCAAAAGGAAAAGAGAGAGAGAAAAGGACAAAAAGCTTATTTAAAGAAATGATGGCTGGAAACTTCCCAGATTTGGGAGGAATATAAACATCTAGATCCATGATGCTCAGAATTTCCCCAACAGGATCAATCCAAAGAAGATTACACTGGGATGCATTACAATAAAGGTATAAAAGAAAAGGAAAATTTTGAAAGCAGCAAGAGAAAAGAAATTCTTCATATACAAGGAAACTCCTATGAAGCTATCAGTGATTTATCAGCAGAAACTTTGGAGGCGAAGAGAAAGGGATGATATATTCAACGTAGTGAAAGAAAAAAACTGTTAATCAGAGATACTATAACAAGAAAAGCGGTCCCTCCAAAATTAGGAAGAGGTAAGACTTCCTCAGATAAAGGCTGAGGAAGCAAATCACCACTCAACCTGCCTTATAAGAATTGCCACAGGGATTTCCTCAGGTTGAAAAAAAGGAAATTAATTAGGAGCATGAAAACATATGAAAGTATAAAACTTATTGGTAAAGGTAAGTAGGTAGTCAAATTCAGAATACAGGAATACCTTGGAGATATTACAGGTTCAGATCCAGACTGATGCAATAAAACTACTATCACTATAAAGTGAGTCATACAAATTTCGGGTTCCCAGTTCTTACAAAAGTTATGTTTATACTATACTGTGTACAATGGCATTATGTCTAAAAAAGGTACACACTTTAATTTTAAAATACTTCATTGCTAAAAATTCTAACAATTACCATAGCCTTCCATAAGTCATAGTTTCTATTTCTGGTGAAAGGTCTTGCCTCAATATTGATGGGTGCTGATTGATCAGGAAGTGGTTGCTGAAGGTTAGAGTGACTGTGGCAATTTCTTAAAATAAAACAATGATATCAATTGAGTCTTCCTTTCACAAAATATTTCTCTGTAGCATGCAATATTTGATAACATTTTTGATAACAAATGTTTGATAACATTTTACCCACAGTAGAGCTTCTTTCAAAATTGGAATCAATCTTCTCAAACTATGCTGCTACTTTATCAGTTAAGTTTATGCAATAGTCTAGATCATTCTTTGTTATTTCAACAATGTTCACAATATCTTCAGCAGTAGATTCCACCTCAGGAAAGCATTTTGTTCGCTCATGCATAAAAAGCAGCTCCTTACCTATTCAAGTTTTACCATCACATTGAAACAATTCCATCACATCTTCAAACTGCACTTCTAATTTCAGTTCTTTTGCTATTTTTACTACATCTGCAGTTACTTCCTTCATTAAAGTCTTGAACTCCTCAAAGTCATACATGAGGGGTGGAATCACCTCCTTCCAAAATCCTGTTAATGTTGATATTTTGACCTTCTCCCATTAATCACAAATGTCCTCTCTCTCTATACACACACACACACACACACACACACACACACACTTTAAGTTCTGGGATACATGTGCCAAATGTGCATGCCATGGTGGTTTGCTCCACCCATCAGCCCATCACCTACATTAAGTATTTCTCCTAATGTTATCACCCCTCCCAGCCTCCCATTCCCCGATAGGCCCCAGTGTGTGATGTAGCCCTCCCTATATCCTTGTGTTCTCATTGTTCAACTCCCACTTATGAGTGAGAACATGAGGTGTTTGTTTTTCTGTTCCTGTGTTAGTTTGCTGAGAATGATGGTTTCTAGCTTCATCCATGTTCTTAAAGGCATCCAGAAACATGAATCCTTTCCAGAAGCTTTTCAGTTGACTTAGCCCAGTACTATCAGTGGAATCACCATCTATAGACGCTATAGTCATAAAAATAGATATATAGAGAGACGGATAGATAGATATAGATATAGATATCTATATCTATCATCTCTCTCTCTATATATATATGTGTGTGTGTGTGTGTGTGTGTATATATATAAAATAATAAGATTCAAAAGTTGAATTGACTCCAGGATCCATGAACTGCAGAATGGATGTTTTATTTGCAGTCTTGAAAACAACATTAATCTCCTTGTACCTCTCCATCAGAGCTCTTGTCAATGAGCAGTAATATTGTGAAAGAATTCAGTAAGCCATGCAACAAACAGATGTGGTATTATTCATTGTTCCATTTATAGAGCACCAGCACAGTAGATTTAGCATAATTTTAAGGGCCCTGAAATTTTCAGAATGGTGAAAGAGCAGTGGCTTCAACTTCAAGTCACCAGCTGCATTCGCCCCTAACAAGAGAGTCAATCTATCCTTTTAAAGCAGGCATGGACTTTTTCTCTTTAGCAATGAAAGTCCTAGACGGCATTTTCTTCCAATAAAAGGCTGGTTTGTCTACATCAAAAATCTATTGTTTAGAGTAGCCACCTTCATCAATGATCTTAGCTATGAAAAATTTTTCAGGATAGTTTGCTGCAGCTTCTATATCAGCACTTGCTGCTTTAACTTGCACTATTATATTCTGTACGTGGCTTATTTTCTTAAGCTTCATGAATGAATTTCTAGTTTCAAGGTTTTCTTCTGTGGTTTCCTCACCTCTATCAACCTGCATAGGATTGAAGAGAGCTCAAGCTTTGCTCTGGATTAGGCTTTGGCTTAAGAGAACTTCATGACTGGCTTGATCTTCTATCCAGACCACTCAAACTTTCTCCATATAAGTAATAAAATTGTTTTGCTTTTTCAAATTACAATATTGAAAACAGAAAAAAATACATGTGTGTAACCCTGACCTCTCACCTATATCCAGTCCCATGTTTCCAGTTGCCAACTGGACATGACCACTGATTGTTTCATGCCCTCGAAATCCACATTCAATTTCCAAACACATTACATTTCCTTTTTGAATTTACTCTATTTGTAAATTAGATCATATATGAAAATGAGAAACATAGTACCTGGTTTATTAGCTAGTGCTTCATAAAGATCAGATTCTTTTCTCAAATTCTTGATTTCTATTAGTACCCCACAATTCCATTAGTCCCCAAGGTTAATAGCTCATCTCAGGCTATTTCTCTACCCTGTTGTCTTTATCAAGTCACTGTGGGTTTTTGTTGTTGTTGTTGTTGTTGTTGCTGTTATCATTACTGTCTTTTGGTTTTGTTTAGGAGGGGTTTGTTTTTGAGATAGGACTTCCCTCTGTCACCCAGGCTGGAATGCAGTGGCACAATTGTGGCTTACTGCAACCTTGACTTCCAGGGCTCAAGCAATACTCCTGCCTCAGCCTCCCAAGTAGCTGGGGCTATAGGCATGTGCCACCATACCCAGCTAATTTTGTTTATTTTTTGTGGAGATAGGGTCCCACTATGTTTTCCAGGCTGGTCTTGAACTCCTGGACTTAAGTGATCCTCTTGCCTCAGCTTCCCAAAATGCTTGGAATATAGGTGTGAGCCACTGCTCCCAGCTTCAAGTCACTAGTAACTCATTTACTTCTAGTAACTCTATTACTTCTTTTCTTATTCTTGGTAAGTTTCTTCATATCTGAATTACTGAATTCACATTCTATAATTTATCTCTACCTAAATTTATTAAACTCTAATTTTATTTTCTACCACCTGCAATTTGACTTTTCTCAATTCTTAGATTAATCTCACTAAAGGCCTACATCTAGCATGTTGCTATTCTTCATAAAACCTACAGCAGATTTAGCAGGCCTGTATTATGTAAAAGTCTGAATATGGATATAGGAGACAATACGTAAGTTGAGAGGCACTAGTATTTCCAAGCAGGAATTCCTTCCTGGCATATTTTAGGAAATTTTATGTTTTGCCAAATCCCAAACCCAAGTAAAAATCTGTCAAGGAATCAGAAAATTAAAGAAATATTATAATTTCTCTGTAAAAATTTAAGTTTAACAATTAACAATGAAGTGTTACTGGTAAAAGGAATCACTGATATCAAATTGAAAGCAAGATAGAAAATATTGACACACTGGGCTGAGGTTAAAGTCTACATTTCCAGGAACCAGGAGCAAGTAGGAAGAAAGCATTCATGATCTTGTCAGTAAGTGTGGTTTGTAAATGGTACCTTATAATAAGGGTATGTTCATGAATATGTTCCTATCTACTGCTAATAGTCATTCTCACAGATAAAATAAATATTAATATGTTTATATGTATAAATATTAATATGTTTATATGTATACTATATTGTAAACAAATCCTATGAGTGAAGTTTAAAGAAATAATCAGAAATGGAAGCAAAATAAATCCTTAACTTGACAATTTTGACAAGTGATTCTCTGTAGTGCTGTTAACCTTGCTAAGAGACCCAAATTTTATACTGTTCAAACACTACTCAGTAACATTGACTGGCATTTTCCAGTGTTTCAATGTTCATTCTAGGCTATTCTCTTTGTAAAATACTCCTAAATATACATAATTCCACCTTTTGAGAAATCATAATAATATAAAAATAATGAATTATTTTAAGATTAACTTAAAGCTTCAGGAATTCAAAAGTATTCCTGGGAATTCCTGTTTCTCATTCCTGAATACCAAAGATTAATATCTGTCAGAAATTTGGAAACATCAAGAGGTACACAAACACAATTCTAAGAAGTTCAAAGGAAGAAAATATAACCTAGATTAAAAAAATAAACCAACATTAGAGGTTATAAACATTAAAATGCAAAGGGTTCTATAGATTCAGGGAAATGAGTTAGATGCACAAAGGTTGGCACATACAACACCACAGCAGTGTAACATTACAAGCTTGTTTGAACAGTGATATGTCTTCTGGTTTAGCACGTGGAGTACAAGAAACAAACAACAGAAAATTGTGGAAGATAAGACTGGGAAAGATGTTGTGGCTACAATTTGAAAGGCCGAAAGCTCAAAAGCCAAGAGTACCTATTCAAAATTGGTTCAACAAATAGTTGTTGAATGTTTCCCATTTTCTTCATTAAGTCTTACCCAGTGACTTCTATACCTCCTTCTTTGAACTTCAATTGAATTTAACATTTTTACCAGATAATTTAACAGCTGTGAAGCTGAGGATCTAAGGGAGAAATTTCAGTGCTACTTGATGGTAATCCCTCCTGAGACCAAGAACTGCTTGCATTCTGTCATGTCAAACACCCTTCTTCTCTGTGGAGTTCCTAGGGAGTCGCATGCACTAAGAAAAACAGCAGAACAGAAATCAAAGTACCATTTTATTTATAGCTGAGAAAATAACAGAAAGTCCTCATGATTAATCAAACCAAACCTAATATCATGGGCCCTTGAGGCAAGCTCAAAAGTATCCAAAAAGAAAGAACAAGAGTGAGAAAGAAATGCAAAGGAGGTCCTAGAGAAAGAAAAGGGGGAAGAAAAGAGGGAGATGGTTGGATTTACCGCTAAGGACATAGGTCCTACCTAGGTTTATTTACTATGGTGATAAAAACACAAGACAAAACATAGCTTAGAGTCAAGCATTAATGCATAAAAATTCTGCTCACTAGTAAACTTTGGTCCAATGATGGTTTTGGCCTCTGACCAATTATGACTCTTTTTTTGTGGGGGCCAGAGAGCATTTAGTAGAAGATAGTGAGGGTATCAATTTGCAATTTCCTTAAAACAGGACTTCTTTACAGCAGCACTATCAACATTTTAGGGTTGGATAATTCTTTGTAGTTTGTTGTTATCTTGTGTATTATAGGATGTTTATACACATCTCTGGCCTCTATCCATTAGATGCCATCCCCCAAGTTGTATCAACCAAAAATGCTTCCAGACATCACCAAAATTGTTCCCAGTTCAGAACCATTACCTTAAAACAGCCACCACTGGCCAGGCGCAGTGGATCAGACCTGTAATCCCAGCACTTTGGGAGGCCAAGGCAGATGGTTCACGAGATCACGAGTTCAAGACCAGCCTGGCCAACATGGTGAAGCCCCATCTCTACTAAAGACACAAAAATTAGCTGCGCATGGTGGCAGGTGCCTGTAATCCCAGCTACTTGGACTGCTGAGGCAGGGAATTGCTTCAGCCCAGGAGGCAGAGGTTGCAGTGAGCCAAGATCACACCACTGCACTCCAGCCTGGGCAACAGAGTGAAACCACCTCAAAAACACAGAAAAACAAACAAACAAACAAACAATAACAACAAAAAACAAACAGTCACCACTTATTCTCATTCATTCACAGGGTTGTTGGTCATGTGGAGGGAATTCAGCTGATCTCAGCTGGGCAAACCTGCTTCAAACTACAGGATCCTGCTGGGCTTATCTATTATTCTTCATAGGTCAGTCTCAAATTCCCTCAGTATGTTTGTTCTGGTGCCCATGCTGAAAGGATGGCAGCTATGGAGCAAAAACTCTTTACATGGCAAACAAAAGGGAAAGTCCAACCATCCAAGCACATTTCAAGTCTTTGTTTGTGCCATTTCTGCTGACATCCCATTGGCCAAAGCAACACACAAGACCAACCTCCAAGTTAAAGGTGGTAAAACACACTTGATCAACAGTGGAATAACTTCCAATTACAAAGTAAAGGGCATGGATGTAAGGAGAGGTGAAGAATTAGTAGTGGTAACTCACTCTACCACAGTCCACCTGCAGAGGGAGAAGTCTCTTCTCCATGGTGGCCATCCCTTGTAATTCTCCCATTCTTTATGACATTAGTCATGTTAGCAATTATAAGACAAGTGTCTACATAAATACATACATTTGCCTTCTTTCATCCTTAGTCTGTATCCCCAAGGCTCATGTCTCACCAGATGTTTAATGATTCAAAAGAAAAACAATGAGCCATTTTGGCCAAGGATATTGAACTGTGTCACATAGTAGCTGGCATAGCCCTTCAGCCTAATGTAAACTCTGCTTTGGTTCAGAACCCAATTGGGAAACAACTCTTCTTACCAAAAAGACAGAAAACAGCCTCTTTAATGGCCATATCTGGGATAATTTAATATCTAGCCTGAAAAACTCAGAGCATTCAGAGATCAATGTAAGATAAATAAGTGCAGGCCCACAAAAAGAAAAATTATCCAAGAGTATTTGTACCAAGTCATTAGTGGAACCAAACTTCCTTTGGAATCTAGTCAATGAAGACTCTGTGGGTAAAGATTGAGATTTTCCTGCAAAGCATAATAAAGAATCTAACATAAGCAAAACCTTGGCTCAGATCACCACAGGGCCTAAAAGACATGAAACAAAATAAAAAGAGAATCCATACACAAGGATAAATTTCCTTTTCCACTTTAGTATTTTCTTCATATTTTTAGTGAGAAAAGCTAGCACGCCTTACATGAAACCTCTCAATATCATTTAGCATTTGCTGGATATAATGCCCCTCAAGTTTGACTATAGAGCAAACTGCACTTAGTTCTCTTCCCACACAGTAGATCCCGTTATTCTACATCCATTGCTTTGTGGTCTTCAGGATGCCTAAACTAAAGACCTCATCCAGGTTTTGTTCAAGATGAGTATCTGGAGTAGTCAAACCATGTCTGACTATTTTGATCAATGTCGTGGTGATTGCAATCTGGATGTTCTATACATTACAGCTATTCAACATCTTTCCCACAGGAACCTCTTGCTCCATACACTTGAAAAAGCTGATCATTATTTTCATATATGAACCAAAGAAGTGTTTGTCCACAACATACACAGTTACCAAGATGTCTTCAGGTAGTCTGGGTTTCACTACAATAGCTGTGAAACACCTATTATAAACTAAGTACTCTGACACATGAAAAGTACACAATTCCTACCCTGTAGACCACAGAGTATAGACAGGGGCAGTTTAAGTAAACGAAAAAATTACAGGACAATGCAAAGAGAACACCAGCAGCAAAAAGCTCTGTGCCATCTGGGTAAGAGATGATACAGAATGGGGAATGGTTAACTTGTTCTAGAGGCATCAGGAAATGTTTCAAGCAAGACAGAAAATCCAGAATGATATTCTCCTACAAGAAACCTAAAAAAATCAGGGAAAGTATATTTCTTTATATTTAAACATGCTTTTCTAACCCTGGGTTTTTCATTTAATGAGGAATATATTATAAAGAAGAGTGGTAAATGTTACTGAGTTGTCCTTAACCTTCAAAAAAGTTTTAACTATGTGCTGTAGATGAAATCTATAATACTTAAGGATCGATATCTTCTCACCAGATTTTCCAAGTGTTTTAATAAGAAATCTATTCTGGAAAAATATCAGCTATGATTAAACTACATTCCCTGTTATTGACCTTTACGACCTCATGCTTCCTTTGCTAGGGTACTATAATTACCTCATAAAAGAAAGGGTAGAGTAATAGGACCTGCGAAGATAACAAACATCCGCTGAATTTCCCTCTCACCCAAGCTATCATCTGGAATCTCTGAGTCTCTCAACCTTTTTCTAAAGCTATTAATATTATTGCTGTGTTGACCTTTGCTGCTGTTTGCCATTTTGAAATTCACACATCAGCAAGCACCAGTAAATCTTGTCAGAATTAATGCAAATGTAAGACACAGTCATTACAGGCTCCTCACAGTAAAGAATAGCTTGCTACAATGTTATTACCGAGACACAATTTATCCTGATTGCCAGAAAGATGAGACGCCCTGAATGTAAGCAGTAAACTTGCTCTGAGAAATAAATTTCACTGGCATTGCCCACACAGAAGTTTGCTCACGCGGATGAACGCTGTCAGCGCAGCGAGTGGCGGAGTGATTGATTCACTCCCGCACATCTCCCATCTCCCCCTGTTGGAAAATGAAAGTTAATTTGCTCTCATTCGTTCTGTTCACCACACTAGACGTTTTTAAGGGTTGAACTCAGAAAATGAAGACAAGTAAATAATGGTTTCAATGACTTTTTTCCCTGTCAGTGGATGTGCCTTTATATTTCAACCCCGCACATTTCTTTCATAGAGTGCCTAGAATTAATACACCAATGAATTCCAAGTCAAACAGGAAACATTCTTTGCTCTGTTGGATGAGCTTATGTTTCTGATACATAAATAAGTGATTCTGTAAAAGAATTGGGATATATAGGTAGCAAATTTCCAGTTCATGACAATTTCATCTTCTCAGTGCATTTTTAAATTGCTTTTTCTCTATGAAATATTCTTGCAATGATATTAGTGAACTAAGAATTTTAATGTAGTCTTCTTTAAGGAATAGAGTGAATGTTGGAGGCCGCAAGAATGAGGGTTATGATCAACTCAGTATACCACTGGAGGCTATATGAGCAAACAGCAAACTGTTTCTCATGAAAGCAGGATGTTGGCAAACTGACACACTGCCTCTGCCACCCAGAAGGAATGCTGAGGGCAGTCACGCCCCAAGCACGCTGTTTCTTGTGATTAGGCACATCTGAAGCTTGTTAACAATAATATGAACCTGTGATCAATCGAGCAGGTGACCAATCGTTACCTCCTCCTCACTGCTCTTTCTACCCAATAAATAGGAAGGGCTGTGGAAGCTCAAGCGGGGGGGTGTGGAAGCTCAAGGGTGGGGGGCTGTGGAAGCTCAAGGGGGGGCTGTGGAA
>NW_016825574.1:200966-205537 GCF_001698545.2 Rhinopithecus bieti | reverse complement strand
AGGGGGGAGGGGGAGGGGGGCGGCTGCCTTTGCTCACTAGAATCAGGGAGCTCTCTTCTTCCCCTGGACCCTTCCTTTAAAACAGTTTCTTTTGTCTTAAGTTTTCATTTCTGCATTTGCCCCTTGGTTCAGTCTGGTAAATGATGGTCTCAAGCAGTAACAGTTGCTGTAATGACGGTTTCCTCAAGTAGTAACTGTGGCAGTCTGCCACAAGTGAATGAATAAGTAAATCCTAGAAAATGGAGGAAGCTGTATTGTTTCATGCCTCCAGAAAATAGCCAAAGTGTGGAGTTTATCAGTCCTTAGGGAAAGGAAGAACATTCAAAAGAAACTAACTCTAAATACATGGAAAGGAATGTGGATATATGAGTAAAAGGGAGTGTGGGCATGAAATGGACTTAGGCAATATTTTAGCTTCTGAAGTCAACTATCTCTAATTTCAAAAGACCTGAGAAGTCACAGTTAGACATGCTACAAAGATCTGGATGCTCTCAAGAGCTACTACCATAGAAAAAAGTGTCAAAATTAAGAGGAGAGCATATGTGGAACAGAATACAAAATAGAAAAAAAAGAAGCAGAAGTAATGTTTTAAGAGAAGTTAGAGTATATTAAATAATCCATTTTATAATTCTTCAAAATATAATCCTTTAAAGAAATTATAAATTAGAAATCTCTTAAAATAGTTCTTCAAATTTCAAATTTAATTTGAAGATAAAACAATATAGGGTCTAAACCCTATATAGGTTTTATAAGAGTAGATCTACCAAATAATAAGCAAATTTTAAAATGGGGCAATAATCAAAAGCACCTTGGAAAATGAGTTTTCTAGAAATTTTAAGGCCCAAAATTTGATCGTTTAAATGTACATTGAGTACCTCCCGACATATCAAACATTACTCTAGGTGGTGAGGATAAAAAAAGAGCCTTCTTTTAAGGAGTTCATAATCTAAGAAAGTAGAATAATATGGTTCTTTACTTTTGGTAATTTATATATGTGGTGGAGAGATTGAATGAATCTTTTTTTGACAAAAGTCCAAGAAAATTGAGGGTAAAAATAGTTTTACTTTTCTGATAAGAAGGTATCTGATTCATAAGGAAATTGTTTCATTAACTCCTTTCAGCTATCAGGAAAACTAAAAAGCAAATATGAATTACAAATGTTAATAACAGCTGACCAGCCAAAATGGCTCATTTGCTCTGAAGCAAAACCTTTCTACAGTAGACAGAGTTCCTCTGTCTACCTGGACAGCCACATAGTAACTACGCCTGTTTCTCTTCCAAACTACAGGATAATGCCCATTCTATTTCCTAGGAAGGAATAAGTTTTAAGGCCTTATAAAAAGGTTAAAGTTACTAATTTCCCCCCTTTTTGTTTTCTTTTTTTTTTTTTTTTTTTTTTTGGTAATCCACCTTAAAGACTTGGGAAAAAATGAATGTGAGCAAATAATAAATATAAATAAAAGAAAAACATCTATTTAAGATCACTTGTAATTTCTCCCACACACACACAAAAAAATCTTACTGACTACACCTTACATTTATTGTCGAGTTATTGACCCATTTTAAAATTTCCCTTTGTAGCCGGGCGCGGTGGCGGGCGCCTGTAGTCCCAGCTACTCAGGAGGCTGAGGCAGGAGAATGGCGTGAACCCGGGAGGCGGAGCTTGCAGTGAGCCGAGATCCGGCCACTGCACTCCAGCCTGGGCGGCAGAGCGAGACTCTGCCTCAAAAAAAAAAAAAAAAAATTTCCCTTTGTAGCAAAACTCTTAATCAGATTTCCTACCCCACCAATACCCCTCATGAATATATGATGCAAAATTTAAAAATGTCCATCAAATGCAGAAATATATTTTTAAAAGAACATGGCATAACCAAGTAGAATTTATATTAGAAAATAATACACTTTATTACATTGACAGAATAAAGAGGGGAAAACATCTGGCAAAATACAAGGATCATGATAAAAATTCACAAATGAAGAATGGAAGAGAAGCTCCTCATTCAGATAAAGGGCATCTGTGAAAACCTGTAACTTACACTATATTTATTGGTGAAATACTGGATACTATCCTTTGTCCCTCAAGTTCAGGAATCCAGTCAGTGTGATAAAGACCAAAACATAAAAGGCATAAAGATTGGAATGGAAATATTAAGTCTTTATTCACAGAAATTTAAAAGTATATAAATTTATCATATAGATGTTATCTATAAAATCAACCAAAAATACTAGAAATAATTAAACTTAGCAAGGTTGCTGAATATGAAGTTAATGTAGGAAAAAAGCTGCGCTTGTATATACTAGAATGACTAACTGAAAGTAAAATTTTAAAATCTACAATAAAAAATTACACATATTTTAACAGATATTAACGAAGACCTACATAAACATACCATGTTTAGGAATAAGTAGAATCGACATTGAAACAATGTCAATTCTCCCCAAATTCTGTCCAGATTCAACACCATTCTGATCAAAACTCAGCAAGTTTATACAAATTTACAAAATAAATCTAAAATATTTAAGAAATCCCAAATAACTTTAGGTAGCCAAATATGATTTTTAAAAGAAAAACAAGGTTACAGCACTAACACAACCTGATTTCAAAACTTATAATATTACAGTAATCAAAATAGCATGGCATTGGCATAAGGATGGAAAAATAGGTCAATGAAATAGAATAGAGTTCTAGAAATAGATCACATTTAGAGACAGTGGGAAAGGAGAATATTTTCAACAAATGGTGGTGGGACAAGTGACCAAAATGCAAATTACTTCAATTTATAATAAAAATTAATTCAAGACAGATAATAGACCTAATAGTAAAAGCTAAAACTGTAAATCTATAAGATACCATGGAAGAATATGTTCACAATCTTTGAGGAGGTAATGATTCTTAGAGAGTACATAAATATCACTAATCATAAAATAAAATAAATTAGATCTTATCAAAATTAAAAATGTCCATGCTTCTAAAAAAAAAAAGAAAATGAAAAGTCAAGCCACAAACACACACACATACACATATCCAGAAAACATAAATCATACAAATTAATAAAAGACAGTCTAATTTTTAAAATTGAGAACATGCTATAATAAAAAATACATAAAACACATATTTAAAAGTGTTCAACATCTTTAATCAGGAAAATGCAAATTAAAGCCACAATGATAATACTGTTTCACACCCACTAGTATAGCTAAATTTTAAAAGGCTGAAAACACCAAATGTTGGTAAGGATATGGAGCCACCGAAACTCCTGTAACATTGCTGGTGGAATTATAAAATGGTACCAATATTTTGGAAAACTGCTTGACAATTTCTAATAAAGTTAAACATATGCCTACTGTATTAGGGTTCTCTAGAGGGACAGAACTAATAGGATTTATGTATATGTGAAAGGGAGTCTGTTAGGGAGAATTGGCTTACTTGATCACAGGTGAAGTCCCATGACAGGCCCTCTGCAAGCTGAGGAAGAAACAAGCCAATAGTGACTCAGTCCAAGTCCAAAATCTTCAAAGGTAGGGAAGCGACAATGCAGCCTTCAGTCTGTGGCCAAAGGCCCAAAAGCCCCTGGCAAGCCACTAGTGTAAGTCCAAGAATCCAAAGGCCAAAGAAGCTGGAGTCTGATGTCCGAGGGCAGGAGGAATGGATGGAAGCATCCAGCAGGGGAGTAAGGTGAAAGTCAGAAGGCTGAGCAAGCCAGCCTATCCCACCTTCTTCCGCCTACCATGTTCTGGCTGTGCTGGCAGCAGATTGGATGGTGCCCACCCACACAGAGGGTGGGTCTTCCTCTCTCAGTCCACTGACTCAACTGTCAATCTCCTCTGGCAACACCCAGACACACCCAGAAAAAGATACTTTATCAGCTGTCTAAGCATCCTTCAGTCCAATAAAGTTGACACCTTTATTAACCATCACAAATACCCTATAAGTGAGCATATTTGCTCCTGGGTATTTATTCAAGAAATATGAAAACAAATGTCCACACAAAGATTTGTATAAAATGTTTATATGCCAGGCACGGTGGCTCATGCCTGTAATCCCAGCACTTTGGAAGGCCAAGGAGGAAGAATCACTTGAGCCTAGGAGTTCAAGACCAGCCTGAGCAACATAGTGAGACGTTGTCTCTACAAAAAATAAAAAATAAAAATTGAGGTGGAAGGATCACTTGAGCCCAGGAGGTCAAGGCGGCAATGAGCCATGATCACACCACTGCACTCCTGCCTGGGTGACAGGAGTGAGACTCCGTCTAAAAAAAAAAAAAAAAAAAAAAAAATTGTAGGGGCTTTATCTTTAGTAACCAAAACACCCCAAGTGTCCTTTAGCAGGAAAGGAATATATATATATAAAATATATATATATACACACACACACACACACACACACATATATACACATATATATATATAGTGGTACCAAAATAGGGACAAAAGACAAACTAGAGAAAACAATAGGACAGATTTTTTAAATAGTTCATATGAAAGAAGCCAGATACAAAACAGTACATATTTTATTTAGAGAAAGTTCATGTACAATCCAAACTAGTCTATAGTGATAAAATCAGAATAGT
>NW_016825574.1:181095-200780 GCF_001698545.2 Rhinopithecus bieti | reverse complement strand
ATATATATATATATAAATATATATATATATACACACACACACACACACACACATATATACACATATATATATATAGTGGTACCAAAATAGGGACAAAAAGACAAACTAGAGAAAACAATAGGACAGATTTTTTAAATAGTTCATATGAAAGAAGCCAGATACAAAACAGTACATATTTTATTTAGAGAAAGTTCATGTACAATCCAAACTAGTCTATAGTGATAAAAATCAGAATAGTGGTTGCCTGTGGACGTGGTGTATACAGAAAACTTTAGCTAGAGATGGAAATGTTCTATATTTGGATTGAGATGTTGTTTACCTGTGTGTGTTCATTTGTCAAAACTCAATTTTACATTTAAGATGTACACATTTCAATGTAGGTAAATTTGATCTCTTTTTTTTGTTTGTTTGTTTTTGAGACAGAGTCTCGCTCTGTCGCCCAGGCTGGAGTGCAGTAGCCGGATCTCAGCTCACTGCAAGCCCCGCCTCCCGGGTTTATACCATTCTCCTGCCTCAGCCTCCGGAGTAGCTGGGACTATACGCGCCCGCCACCT
Source organism: Rhinopithecus bieti (assembly GCF_001698545.2). NCBI lineage: Eukaryota > Metazoa > Chordata > Mammalia > Primates > Cercopithecidae > Rhinopithecus > Rhinopithecus bieti. The sequence continues at coordinate 200,226 of NW_016825574.1, read as the reverse complement.
CGCCCGGCTAGTTTTTTTGTATTTTTTTAGTAGAGACAGGGATTTCACCGTGTTAGCCAGAATGGCCTCGATCTCCTGACCTCTTGATCCGCCCGTCTTGGCCTCCCAAAGTGCTGGGATTACAGGCTTGAGCCACCGCGCCCGGCCGGTAAATTCGATCTTAATAAATTATTTAAAAATATAAAATATCCTAGCTCATTAGTCAAAAGTCATTGCTGAAATAACATTACCTGGTGTCAGTAAGAAATATACACAGAATATTGTTGAGGAATTTTGTGATATTTGAAAGCCTAAGGTCTCTTATTCGTTGGCTGGCAGTAGCACAATCTTGAAAAAGAAATGTGTCCGTACATATTTAATTATGGACACCACTATATGACTATTAAAGAACAATCCACCTTTGCCCAAATTCCATTACCAGCTTATCTGGGATCAGAGGCATAGATGTGGAATTCAAGGTCTTATACTGGAATGAAGTATGGGGAAGAAAGTGGAAAAAGCATTAAATGTGTGGTCTGTGTGCTATGTATTTTCTGATGACTGAAAGTCTGAATTTTCTAGGAAATACAAAGCATATTTCAATTTTCCGAGTTTTCTGTGTTTACAGAAAGCATATATTTTTCTTAGTATTTCCAGTAAGCAAATGGGAATGTATACTTAAATTTGTTCCATAGGTACAAATATTGAAGAAAAGAGAAATTAAATGTGTAACTACTTGATACCAGTGTGACTAGCTTAAAATGAAACATTTTTATCAGTCAGTTGCCTGGATATCATGATTGTTTAAAATCAGACAACTAAAAAATTATTTTAATTAATTTACCATTTTTTAGAATAAAAGTCACAATTTTTTATCCCAATGATAAAAGAGCAGGCAACAGAAAAGAAATTAAAACCAATCTCTCAATCTCTGGTCTGAATATTCCTTCCAGTAAATGATAGCTCCTTACAAATACAGAGGACAGAATCAAAGTGACTTAATTATAAAAACACAGGTTAGTATTGGTAATAGTTCCCTGAAAGAATGAAGAGTTTGAGTTTTTCCTTATTTATAGGCAATTACAAGAGTGTATTCAATTTACTGTCGGAATATGCCGCACTCTACTACAAAATAACATACAAAAGCTTTTCCTATTTGCAGACGAGAATTTTCATACATTTTTTAAAAATATAAATCATTCTAAGAAAATTCAGTCTACTCACTATTTTCAGGCTCATATAGTTTCTTCATACAGTAGTTCCCAATTTTGTTATGGTCACAGACACTTTTAAAACCTGGATGAACACTGCTATCGAGTTACTCTTCAGAAAAAAAAATAAACATATATGTTTGTACACATAAAATTTAGCAAGTAATTTCCAGAAATTCACGAACTTATAATGAAGAGACTTTTCTCTAAAAGAATCACACTATCAATTTATGGTGATTCTTTTAATGACCAATTTAATTCTAACTACTAATCAACAAATTACATAGAGAAGTGGCTCACTACAAACATGAGAAACTCCTTGATAGATTTCCATGTAGAATATTCATTTGATACAGGTAGTATTTGACAAACTGTTAAAATGTACAACCGGAAAAAAATGCCATGATTTCATTTGTTTTAAATAAATTTTTATTTATTTATTTATTTATTTATTTATTTATTTATTTATTGAGACAGAATCTCGCTCTGTTGCCCAGGCTGGAGTGCAAAGGCGTGATCTTGGCTCACTGAAACCTCCGCCTCCCAGATTCAAGCAATTCTCCTGCCTCAGCCTCCTGAGTACCTGGGATTACAGGCAACCGCCACCACTCCCAGCTAATTTTTGTATGTTTAGTAGGGACATGTTGGCCAGGCTGGTCTCAAACTCCTGATCTCAGGTGACCCACCCGCCTTGGCCTCCCAAAGTACTGGGATTACATGTGTGAGCCACTGCACCTGGCCTTGTTTTAAATAAATTTTAAATATTATAAATCAAAACATGTCATATTTTAAAATAATGACCCATGAATGTATAGATTATTTAGCAACAATTCTTGGTGTACAGATGAATTTGCAAACCCTCAGGAATATCTCTAAGAACCCTACTCCCACCACAGTCCTGTGAAGCCAAATGACTGGGAAAAGCAGAAATAGAAAAAAGGCTACTAAGAGAAAGCATTTTAATTTAAATGCAGAAGAATACCCTCAGAGAGACAACAGAAAGACTATGTTTTTAAAAAGGAAATTTATTATACAATCCCTATAATTATACTGCACTGCTCTTTTAAAATAGCCATAGTTTGTTTCAACATGCTATTTGCTTTTTGTTTCAGAAATATTTCTTAACAGCAAATTGTTTTCATTTTCATTTATAACCTGTGGTGATCCAAGTGAACTGAGTTCTATAAATTATAATGCACAACAGGAAAAAAAATGCCATGACTTCATTTTAGTTTTAAATAAATAAAAGTGGTGAGCCAACGATTTGGCAGAGCAAAGCCCCAAGGATATGACAAACAAAAGGGAATATGGAATTTGCAATTGCAGATTAAAATTGAAGAAGAAAACATTTGAGTTGCAAATACCATATTAAAAGTGGACACTGCTTATGACTGCTGTATGCAATAGTTTTCTGGCCCAAGGTGATAAATAAAAAATTGTTTGCTCTATTTAACCGTTGAATACTTGGACTACTCCTGTATCCTTAAGATGTGAAGTGTTCTTCACTAGAAGTAAACATTAAGGTCATTTACCATTGATTGCTTAAGGCTAGTAAATATGTTTAAGGAGTTTAAAAGCTTTACTTTGGGAGGAGTCAGGATCAGATAGCTTAATAAAGCCACTCTGTGTGGGACCATGACTAAGTTTTGCTGTGTTTACAGACATTTTGTCACAGAATCAAAGTTAACTTTTTTTAAAATTCTCTTTGCCACAGAGGAACCCAGACATGCTCTATTTGCAAACCGACTGCATGAAACAAACAGTAATTCTGAAGCTGTTGGCTTGGATAAAATGAGAATGTAATTAAAAAGAAAAAGGTTAGCAAAAGAACATGCTGGGAATTGAAAATAAAAATCTGAAATGATGTCCCAGCCTGTCCATAAGGTCTTTTCCACCGTGTAGAGAGCTACCTCAAATGCTCTACTTGTCCCAGAGTCTACGTTCTTTCACTACTATTGCCTATTTCTGTGTTTTCTGCTTTCAATAATCTATTGAAATAATCAAAATTAATTACATTTAGAATGTTTTCTGTATTACTCTGATGCTAATAATCACCTCAAATTTATTTGTGCATTTCTGTACCAGAAAGAAAAAACAATTTTTAGAGTTTTACTATATCTTCCCTTTAATTCTAAGTTCCTTGTCACTAATTCCTTCCCCAACACTGTGTTATTTCCACTGAGACCATTACCAATATCTTCAGGAAAATTCCAAACTCATATTTTAAGCCAGATTGATTCTTGGGAGTATAAATAAACTTAAGAAAGAAAGTCTTTTTGACTGTGTTTCTCCACAGACCAACAGTATACAAAACACAGAAGGCTTTTAAGCACATTTCATAGTGATCACTGACTTAGAACAGAAAGGGACCATGGGAATAATTTCGTGAAACACTCTCATTTTGCACATAAAGGAGCTGTGGCCTACAGAGGTATATGACTTACTGAGGGCGACCCAGTTAGTGGCCATAAACCAAAAGGTCCATAAACCAAAAGCCCCATTGATGCTAAATGTTTGTTATGAAGAGTAAAAATCCTCCCAGTTTCTAAGCAGTAACTTCATTCTTCCATTTTCTATTTCCATTATGACTCCCCTGGTTTAAATTTTAATCTCGATTTTGGATGACTTCAAAATCTCATTCTTCTAAATTAATTATCTATACCCCAAAGTTGCACTTATCTTTCCACAAATCTACTTTCGTCTGCCTTGACAAAGCCAGCCCTAATTTTCTCTAGTCCTCATTGGAAATTGTTACAACAAAAATTCACATCCAATCTGAAGTTCGAGAGCCAGAAAAAAAATTTCCCATTAAGATGAGATAAAATCAGTATCAATTATTAAGCAGAGGAAGACACAAGAGGGAAAGCAGCTTTCACATGAAAAAAAAGAACTCTGATTTTCTGACACATTTTGTCATTGCAGTCAAACTTTCAGAGTTAGAACTAGAGACCTAGACATTAGCTAACCCGGCATTTTCCAAGTATTCCTTGGAACTCTAGAGGCACAGCATAGTATTGGTAATGATTTTGTGGCAGGATAGATTAAGGAAACCACACAGTTATACCAAGTTAAATTCATTTGTTTCATGTAAAATTCTGATAGCCTTTTATGTTAATAGGCCTAGTGATACTCCAAAATTATTGGCCATATGTCTGAAATTTATTTGAGCAAGAAACCCTTTTAAAGAGGATCCTGCAGAGTTAGTGTTTTGAGGGATATCATTGGGGAAAATGCTGATCTAGACCAATTCAACAAATTGTAACGTAGTTAATGCCAGAGTCAGAAAGAAAACCAAGTCTTCTCATGTGTGTCTTAGGCCCTTTTGGTCACAAAAACATGTTCAAACCACTTCAAATAAGAAGAAAATGATGAGAGGGGAAGAGACAAGCAGGGAACCTCATCCAAGGTGGGCTGACCACAGGACTTCCAAGGCTGTCCCTTGGAAGAGTCACGATAATGGCATCTGTAGCACAAAACTCAAATTTAATTTTAATTATTAGTCAAATAATATGCACAGTAAAATTTATTGCATGTATAAGGATAATACATTAAAACTACTTAAATTACATTTTAAATAAAATCACACGGAAACTCTCATGACATATATTAAGTGAACTTTCAAAAAATATGTTCTAAATTTCATGGTTAAATTCCCACTGGCAAAAAAAAAGGAATGTTTTGAGAAACAATAAAAATAATAGCTGCAACTGACTTAAACTTCAAATATGTTTAAATCAGTGAGGTCACGATGATGCACAAGGAAAAAAATGGATACAGCACTTTAAGAGAATGTTAGGTGATATGGTTTGGCTCTGTGTCCCCACCCAAATTTCACCTTGAATTGTAATAATCCCCATCCTTGACCAAGTAGAGATAATTGAATCATGGGGTTTTCCCCATGCTGTTTTTGTGATAGTGAGTTCTCACGAGATTTGATGGTTTCATAAGGGGTTCCCCCCCTTCACTCTCCTCTCATTCTCTCTCCTGCTGCCCTGTGAAGAAGTGTCTTCCACTATGATTGTAAGTTTCCTAAGGCCTCCCCAGCCATGCAGAACTATGAGTCAATTAAACGACTTTTCATGATAAATTACTCAGTCTCAGGTATCTCTTCACAGCAGCGTGAAGAACAGACTAATGCGTTAGGTTAAAAAATCACATTATGTTTTTCCTGTATAAGCTATACCTAAGGTAACATATGAGGGAAAGCTTCTCCTTACCAAAGTTTTTCTAACTCATAGAGGAAGAAGGAATTATAAAACTATAATGTCACCATAATAAAATAATAGATCTAATCAATTATCTCCAGGGCCCTTAAGTCACAAAAAGAGAGACACACAATTTTCATGGGTCTTTGATGAAACCACCTGTAAAGTATTCCTGCCCTAAAATTGAACCTGAATTTGATCAACCCTCTAATTCCAAATACCCTTTACAGTAAATATAGTAGTCATAGGGGCAAGTTAAATGACACCAGTGTAGTGCAATCAGCAAGATTCACAGTATGAGAAACTGCCCTGGTTTCCTTCAACAAATAAATTGCATGGAAGAAGAAAAGAGGGACAGGGAAAATACAGATTTAAGAAACACAGCAAGGAATTTAAAATGCATCTTTTTTTGGATCCTAACAAAATTATTTTTAGGTATGGTAGTGTTACTATTTTTTTAAGTAGTTAACTTTTAGAGATATAAGCAGGCACTATTCATAGGTATTTAATAATCCAGGGTTGAATGAGAGCTTTTAAAGATGAAACAAGGTTGACCCTAAAATAAAAATTATTGGAGCTGGGTGATGGCTGTATAGAGGATTTGTTATGCTATTCTCTCTATTTTGTGTATTTTGAAATTGTCTTAATAAAAAATTCTTGGAAGTATGTTGCTAAATCATAGTATCTTTTATACCACATCAAATTAAGTTTAAGCCAAAAGAAGACAACAAATACTTGATTATAAAATGATCAACGTTTACCTCTTATTTATATATTTGATTATAAAATCAGCCATTATTCTTCAGATATTCTTTTTATATCTAGAGAATTTTAATCCATCAATTTCCCACTGAAAAATATCATAGAGTAATAACTACCACTTACTGAATATCACTGATTCAGAAATCAATGCAGAAGACAATTACAACTGACTTATTCTAGTTTATCTAACAGTTTTATGTTTGATATGTCATGTTGAATCTTTATAATAAATTTTAAATCACACATCACAGAATTTAGAAGAATGAATGCTTCTCCTTAACTCTTTCCCAAGTTAACTGCTTTTCATGACACTCCCCCTTCGCTAAATTAATATAGATCTGTGTACAAAATTTGTAGCTCAATCTTGGACTTACCCTATATTTAATCACTAGCCATTTCATGAATCTGTTTATTCCCTAATTGATTATATTATTAAAAAATCCAATAAATTACTCATAGGTTATTTGGAAAATCTCCTGGATATGAACAAATCTTTATTAAATAAATAGAAAATTACTGTATATTTTCAAAATATAGTTCTCTTCCAATATGAACATTCTTTGAATATTTTATTAAATTAAATTTAAAATCTCAGTGTTGGTGAGATGATAAGTGAAACCCAAACTCTGCCACTAACATTGTGATCTTAGGCAAATTTTTAATAACATGCAAGAAGCTTAGACACTTAGGAAAGTGTAATATTATATAAATCATAAAGTAGTTAAACAACATTCCCTACAAGGAAGATTTTAAATCTGGGGTGAACGAGCTCCTTCTGTAAAGGGCCAAAGAGTAAATATTTTAGGGTTTCCAGACCATAAGATCCCTGTCACAACTATTCATCTTTGCTATTGTAGCACAAGAGCAACCACAGACAATATGCAAACAAATCAGAGTAGCTAAGTTCCAATAAAATATTATTTATGACACTGCAATTTGAGTTTCACATAATTTTCATGTATCATGACATATTATTGTACTATTAATGTTTTCCAACCATTTAAAAATGGAAAAGCCATTCTTAAATATAAAGCCATGTAGAAACAGACAGTGAGCTGTGTTTGACCAATGCTATAACTTGTCATCTCCTGCTGAACTAAAATCAGTTTTCTTGTTAATCGTATTTTGTTTCTTACAGCATTACAAAAGCAAGCAACATTATTTACATGTTTAATATTTAGGAGAAGCATGATTGCAACATAGAAACAAATGACTTTAGTGTGAAGGATCTTCAGTACAATTCTGTTTGAATTTTTTGTTCTAATTTTAAATCTTCAGACTAAAGGAAACTTGGCCCTTTAAAAGTCTCTGAGGAATCCAAGTTATAAAGCAGCTGAAAGAAGTACTCTTAAGTGACCTTATACAATTACCATTTACGCCAATGCAGGTGACAATGGCCAGGGAAGAGTGAGTTTAATTTAGGGTTTCTAGATGTAAAGGCGAACTTCATTAGAAAGAGACTATGAAGGACAAAGTTATCAGTCTACTGTATGAAATAGCAGTGGGGAAAGGTTATACATGTTTGCCTTGAGTTTTAGGGTAGAAGATGAAGAAAAAGAAATCAGTAGCCTTTCTTATAATAGCTGCAATAGTACACAGAACATTAAAGTGCAACAAAATGCAGTTCTCATTAATAAAAAGTGGATATAAGGGAGGAAAATGAGACAATATTGGAGGTAATAGGTGCTCAAAATGCAATGTAATGCCTTCCCTATGAAAACTTGCATGCAAACAATTTGAAGAAAAAGTAAAATCATCTCTTCCAAATGCCTGAATCCTTAAGTACCTGAATCAAGAATGGAGCTATGTACAAACATTAGATGAATTCAGACTCTAATCAAAGAGTCAGGGTGACACAACCAATATTTTGTTAATCAACACCTAAATAATAAAGTAGCTACCATCTATCGGTTGCCTATCAGGTGCTGGCAATGTCTCAGGTGACACAAACAGTGTACAAAGCTCTCATCTATATAATAAGGGTTGAAAAAATAAGTAACCCTTAGGGTCACACAATTATAAACAGATAAGGCAGACATGTGAACCCAGCTTTGGCTCCAAAATTCAAGCTCTTTCTCATTTTTTAGCAAAGAGTAAGACTTTTTTCAATATCCCACATCTGCCATTCCATGTTCCTTAATGTGCAAAATGACAATGCATTTAAAACAAGCCATCAACTTCACAGCAACACACAGCCTAAAGAAGTTCAAGGCTCAAAGTCTGGAGCCCTAGTTGCCTTAAGATGGCATTTTCAATTCCCAGTGTTCCTAACAGATATTAAACAGAGAGAGATCAGACAAATGGCAGCTTAACATCAGTTAAAAGTTGGACTGCTTTCTATGATGTATTTCACCACTTTGATTCTCAAATCATTTCCCTAAAGCTAAAACTAAGAGTAGAAGGCAGATTGTTTAAATCTGCATTTGAAATCTATGGTTTTTATTTATAATTGGTGGTTTGATTGCAAAGATTACATTTGTCCTAAGAAAAAGAGTTCAAACTCTAATTCACAAAGGAAAAGCTTGAACTGGAGCCTTCACTTCCAAAGACAAGAAAAATGGCACTGTTTCAGCAGGAGAGCGACAAACAATTCTCCAAACACCTCTCAAACTCTTCATTTAATTAACAGGAATGATTTCTTCCCTGTGAAAAGACAGAAACGGTGCCATTTCTCCTGTCTGTGTTTCCCTTCACAACTGGATACCCTGGGGCTTCGACTCAGGACTTCGAAAGTAGGCCAGTGTTAATAACCTCCAAGGCCTGCCGGGTTGATTAGCAAGAGAAATGTGGTTACAAGAACATTGCTAAAGGCCCAAGTCATGTGAGAGGAACTGTCAATGTTCAGAAAATGCAGAATGGGAAAGTCTGAACACTTCTCCTGTTAGGTCCTCTAGCATCAAAAGCAAGTATTCTTGTTAGAAAATGACTTCATATTAATGAATTGTGGGAAGTGACTAAGTGAGCTTTACATAATGGAAAGATAAATGAAACATTTGTTCATCTACCTTCTCTATTTCCTTTTCAGTATTTCTCCCTTTCTTATTCGGCCTTTGATAAATTCTGTAGCTACACCTTATTTGTTCTCTTACAAGACTACTGTAATCTCCTTTTCAAATAATTTCCCATTATTGAGTTCCACAGATTTTGACTTTTACTTTCTCTTTGTCAGAACACTTGTTTGTGCATTTTTTTTTCTAGATCTTTTGCCTCAGTATTTCTTGCTGCAATATGGAAACTGCAGACTGAATAGACATAGGAAAAATATGTCCTCCAGGAGAATAATTACCAGTCAAACCCTATCTACCACCATCACCCCACCAACAAGGTAATTTCTGTTTCCAAGTTCTTTCTGAAATTCTCCCAGGCACTTCATGGCCAGAACACCCAGGATGAGATACACTAGGATTAGAACACATGACAACAAAAGCATTTAGGCAGCCTGATTTACCTGAGGATATTTTGACAGCTAGTAAAGTAAGGGTCTGGGACTTCTGGGATTCCTGAATACAGCTTGACCAGGTAGTTGGGCCACTTCAGAATGTACTGAGCACAAAATTTGTTTGCTCTGTCAGTTCTCCTCTCCAGCCAAATTGATTACCCTATTCAAAAGTTATTTCTATGAATACTTTGGCTATGTAACTGTGTTCGTCCATTCTTGTGTCACTATAAGGAAATACCAAAGGCTGGGTAGTATATAAGAGGCTTAATTGGCTCATGGTTCTGTAGGCTGTATAAGAAACAGGGCATCAACATCTGTTCAGCTTCAGGTGAGCGCCTCAGGAAGCTTGCAGTCATGGCAGAAGGCCAACATGGGAAGCCAGCATGTCACACGGCAACAGCAGAAGCAAGAGAGAGAAGAGGGAGGTCTCAGACTCCTTTAAACAACCAGATCTCACATGAACTGAGTGAAAACTCATTGGTCACCAAGGAGATGGTGCTAAACCATTCATGAGAAATCTGCCCCAGTGATCCAATCACCTCCCACCAGGCCCCACCTCCAAAAATGAGAATCACATGTCAACACTTGGAGAGAACAAACATCCAAACCATATTAGTAACATTACACAAATCCTTCTTATTTGCATAATATTAAATTATTTTGTCATTCTGAGAAAAGATATAAATCAAAGAATGCAGGAAAAGAATTGTGAGTGAAATGGCGTTTGTTGGATTATGTGGACTTTGTCTAAATTTGCAGATGAATGGTTTATTCATCTACTGTTGTTTCATCTACTTTCTTTTTATCTAGTTCTATATTTAGTATCTCTGAGAACTCAAATGAAATTCTGGGAAACATGGAGATGTTTGGAGTAGGCACGTGACTTTAGCAGAAAAGAAACACTTCATTTTTGACAAAATATCAAGTATACAAAACTGAATAACATAGACATAATATATAATAAGGATTTGAGAAAGACATTTCCTTAAAATATTTTCTGAGAGACTTTCATTCTGGTTCATCCTCTTTCTATTCCTCTGGTGTGACTGCTTCTAAGCATAGAGACAGGGAAACCAACTTCATCATCACCTTCTTACACCACATATAGGATTTTTGATAGCAGAAATATGAGTGTGGATTAAAATCTGTGCTGCCATTAGATTCTAATACACTTCAAATCGCTTCGGTACAGTTTTATGTTGCTGAAACCATTTTGATCAATTTGTGTGGTAAGCTTAGATGTTAGTCATGTAACATCCACAGGAGTTAATATAGTTCTTCAGAGATAAATTACATTCCGTATCACAGTGCATTGCACTTCTGAAATGCATATAGAAACTAGATGGTGAAATGGACCACATACTATAAAGAGAATGTCACAACTTTAGCACCTTTGATTGTGTAAACTACAGCACTATTGAAACTTCCCATGTCCCTGGTTTTTATACTATTTCTAACATAGACTGTGGTTTTAGCTCTAAGCATGTCCATGATTTTCAAATATCTGTTTTATTTCTTAAAATCACTTAAAAGTCAATATTTATTACAGCCTTTGTACTTTTATTACTTTTAGAATTCTCATTAAGTTACAAGAGTTATGCAAATTGCATGTTAATTCATTCTATAAAATAATAAAGATATCATCTGTCTTAAAAAGTCCTTTCTATACTGAAAACAATTGTATACTTCTGTATTACTTTTGTTACCTCTGTCAAAATTTTACTATGAATTTTTTAAAAATAATTTAAATTACAAATATAGTTCATGTATTCAGACACAAAGTGATCAAAAAATCCAATGGGCCATTGCAATAGTTTGATTTGCAATATGGGTTAATACATAATCAAAAACTACTACAGGCTAGAAGACTATTTTCCAAGGAGGTGCACAAATTGTAAGCCTTTTTCATTTTCAGAGATTTGATAAGAAGAAATTGAATTTTCCAAGAATCATCATTTCATTTTATCTAAATATATCTCCTACCTACAAAAGGCAAAACAGCAGCTTTACCCATTGTTGCACTTCAGGTTTTGCTGCAAAAGTAACAAGATTTTTAATTAGGAAATGTCATGTCCCCATATTCTAAAGGATTAATTTTCTCTCTACTATAAAAGCAAGCAGGGAAACTCAATCCCATATACCTTTATACAATATTTCTCTTCCCATCTCATTCAGAATAAAAAACAAATTCTCACCATGGCTCATAAAGCCTTAAATAATCTGCGCTCACTCCACCTCAATATCAAGCCTATCTTCAACCACTCTCCCAGTGGTTTGCATTTCTCCTACCAGTCATGTCTCCTTGCTATTCCTTCTATGCCAAAACATCTCCCTGGCTCAGGGCCTTTGCACTTACTGTACCCCATGTCTGAAATGTTCTTTGCCCACAGAGTCACGTGGCTCACTTCATCAGTTCATTCAACACCCTGTTCGATGTCATCTCAGAGAAGTCATTCTACCCAAAATCTTCCATCTTTTATCTCATCCCTCTCTGTTCTCTTCTGCCCATAGCAGGTACTCAAATATTTGAAATGTCTGAATGAGGGCTGTAAGAAAACAGTGGTGGCAAAGATGAAACCATTTTTCCCAAGCCTGAGGGACATCTTCATGACAACCCTTGACATGAGTCTAGAAGGATGAGTAAGAACTCACTAGGCAAGAAACAGCATGCAGTTGTGCATAACAGCTGGTGGCTCAGGAAACTGAAATACAGAGTAAAAGGGGGTGAGTAGCTGGACATGTAGCCTTGTCTGCCTTGCAATGGAACTTGGTCACTGTGAAGCAATTACGGCTTTTAACTCTGGAGAAGAGCTGATTTTCAACAAGATTAGGACTTTTTGAAATACTTCACAGACCAAAAAAATAGTACGAAGGACAGACGTGAGGCAGGTAAGAATAGAGTATAGGAGACAATTTAGTGGCCTAGTCGAATAGTCATGATGGGAGTTTGAATTTAGGCTGTATAATAGAGTGGTAATAAAAAATGATGCCTTTTGCTTGTTAGAAAATCAGCAGTGATGATTATTCCATGTAAATAAAATTTGTAGTCATGTAGAATATTTTTCTTTCTTTATCTTAGTATAATTTGCTGAGCAGATGCAATATGAAAAAAAAAGGAGAGAAATAAATACAGAAAAGTATCTAGTTCATTGGACAACTTACCACATTCTCTAAGAGATACCAGATGAATGGTGATGATCTCACCAGGTGCTGCTGCTCCTTGAAATTGCAACCAGTAAAATACATACCAAAAATGTTTCTAGAGCTTTTGAATTCCCGTGAGACAAATGCATTTGAAAAGGCTTGCAGGTAATACATGGAAAATAATTGTAAGCAGTATAGGGAATCTGATGAGTAGAAAGGACTGCTCAAAGCGAGATTAATACACAGTATTAAACTCAAATCAGTAAAATTCTCTCTGGACTCAAGTACTATCTGGTCTTCACTTGGGTGATAAAACTGAATAATGAAACAAAATGTTCCATCATTGTTCCATATAGCAGCCAGAATTATGGCCTGAAGATGGAATTTTGAAAAGATTAGCAACTTTTTCATACTCAAAATAGCTTCATATCTAATAAGATTGTACCCAAATACACTAGTTGGTGAAGAGAAAAGTGTAAGGATTCTTAGCTTTTCTGCCTTATTTTCTACTAAAAGCCACTCTGCTTATGGATTTAAAGAATATGATGACTGCATTTGCACATATATTAATATATTACCTCTCACAAATCCAAACCCATCTTCTTTTTTCTACACAGACTACATTTCTTTTTTGCTAATTGGCTCATTGTTAGGCACAGCCAATCAAGAGTCCTGGAGGGACTCTGCCAGGTTAGAAGAGAAAGAAGGGATTTGCAGAAGTCCCAGGAGCTAGTGACTGTCCTGGCAGTTCAGCAGCAGATGCCCTCCAACAAAGGCCACCACAGTATTGGTGGTTCTCAAGTTATCAATTCAAGTAGTCTCCATCAAGTTCCTTGATCACTAGAGTAGTGAGCAGCATCTTCCAGTGCCTGCCACACCTTCTACTCAGAGATCTGAATCACAGCCCTATTGATTCTTTCTCTAAATTCCTTTCTTGTGTACTTTCCCCCATCTCTTGAAGTAGTAGCCCACAGAAAGTCTCTACAGATGCTTCCTCTGTACATTTTAGTGTTCTCTTTTACCCTTAATAGTTAACCACTTTTATCTCATTAAAAATACTTTATATAAAATTTTCCCTGCTCAAATTACTGGCATGGTTTCTGTCTTATGACTGGACCCTATCTGATATAGTTTATGTTTGGAAATATGTCACATGCATATTTATTCATCTCACTCAATATTATGAGAGTTATAAAATTAAAACACAAATTCAGTTAAAAACTAAATGAGAAATTTGAATATGCATATTCATTAATCTGGTAATCCTCTAATAGGTAATTATCCTACAAGAATTATTGGATAAGTGCCCAAAACTTAATGCATAAGAATATTTTTATCAAATTTTAAAAGAACAGAAACAGATTGAAACTATTTCAAATATAAAAGGAGACATGCTGAAGGATACCTAAAGGTCATAAAAGCAATGTAATATAAATAAGTACAGCTGGGAAGAATTCATGCAAACTTAAACTACTAACTAGAAAGTTGTCAAAACCAAGGCAGCAGCTTTCTCCATCCACCTCACAAGAACCATATCATCTATCCTCACAACCTGTTCTCCTAGTCCCCATATTCTGCTCTTTCTTTACTTTTCATAGCACTCCAATATGCTGTCTCACTCATTTAAAATGTCAGTTGTTTATTGTCTCCCTTCTCTAGAATGCTTACTATATGAAAGCAAAAATCTTGGCTTTATTCACTTATGTATCCCAAGCAGCTAGAACAATAAGTGGCACATAGTAGGTGCTCATATGTCTGCTCCATTTTTTTCTCTTTCTATAGATTTTCAATTTCTTTTTAATCCCCAGCTTACATATGGTCATATATGTCTTGATTGTGGTGGATAAGCTTTTTCATGTGCTGCTGGATTCAGTTTGCCAGTATTTTATTAAGGATTTTTGCAACTCAACTATCAGTGGTTAGCACAATTTTTTTTAGTTTCATAGTTCCAAATTTTTGAGCAAGACACCTGCTAGTATTCATCTCATCTTTTTGAGCCAAGTCAAAAGTTATGAAAGCCTAGATTAATCCTCCATTTGTGGAGGGAATGATGTATGCCATGTCCTCTATTCCACTGCCCATTTGAAATTCATAAGGAGATATGGATGGGTCAGGAAATGTTTTGCATTTGTAATACAAAAGGGATTCCTTATTGTAGCATTATTGTCAGGAACTATTTAGTAGCATTATTTTAAGTGTAATAATAGAAACTAAGTACCTCTTCATTCATATCCACATATTAAAAGTGACATTACAGACTATATTTATTCACATGGAAATATGTTGATTATGTATTATTAGATTTTTTAAAGACATAAAATAAAAAAGAGTAAGATTTTAAGGAGGAAATGCTCAGACATTGACAAAACAAGCATCAAAAACATCTAGGAAAACATGACGACACCAAGTGGACTAAATAAGGCACCAGTGACCAGTCCCAGAGGGATGAAGATATGTGACCTCTCAGAGAGGGAATTTGAAATAGTTGTCTTGAGAAATCTCAGTGAACTTCAAGATAACACAGAGAAAATTCAGAATTCTATTAGATAAATTTAACAAAAAGATTGAAATAATTTTAAAACCAAGCAGAAATTCTGGTGCTGACAAATTCAATTGACAAACTAAAAATACATCATAGTCTCTCAATATCACAATTGGTCAAGCAAAAGAATTAGTGAGCTCAAAGACAGACTATATGAAAACACACAATCAGAGGGGAAAAAAAGAGAATGAAATAGAATCAAGCATGCACAGAAGATCTACAAAATAGCCTCAAAAGGGAAAATCTAAGAGTTATTGGCCTTAAAGAGGATGGTGAGAGAGAGAGATCAGAGAAGAAAGGTTATTCAAAAATATAATAGCAGAGAAATTTGCAAACCTAGAAAAAGATGTGAATATTCAGGGACAAGAAGGTCAAAGAACACTAAGCATATTCAACCCAAATAAGACTATCTCAAGGCATATACTCATCAAACCCTCAAAAGACAAAGATAAAGAAAGGATCGCAAAAGCAGCAAAAGAAAGCAAATAACGTATAAAGGAGCTCTGATATGTCTGGCAGAAGACTTCTCAATGGAAATCTTGAACAGAGGGAGTGGGATGACATTTTAAAAGTGCTGAAGGAAAAAAGTTTCAACCTAGAATATTGTATCCAGAAAGATTACCCTTCAAATCTGAAAGAGAAATAAAAATTTTCTCACACAAACAAAAGCTAAGGGATTTGGGCAACATCAGACCTATCTTACAAGAAATGCTAAAGGAAGTTCTTCAGTCTGAAAGAAAAAGACATTAACAAGCAAGGAGAAAGTATATGAAGGTATACAACTCACTGGTAAAAGTAAGTACATTAAAAAAAACTCAGAATACTCTAATACTGTAATTTCAGTGTGTCATACACTCATCTTTTTTTTCCAACTTTTAAGTTCCAGGACACGTGTACAGGATAGGCAGGTTTGTTACATAGGTAAACGTGTACCATGGTGGTTCACTACACAGATCATCCCATCACCCAGGTATTAAGCCCAGCATCTATTAGTTATTCTTCCTGATGCTCTCCCTCCCACAAACCACCCAGCAGGTGCCCAGTGTGTGTTGTTCCCCTCCACATGTCCATGTATTCTCATCAATCAGCTCCCATTTAAAAGTGAGGGTATGCAGTGTTTGGTTTTCTGTTCCTGTATTAGTTTGCAGAGAATAATGACTTCCAACTACTTCCATGTCCCTGCAAAGGACAAGATCTTATTCCTTTTTATGACTGCATACTATTCCATGGTACCACATTTTCTTTATCCATTCTATCATTGATGGGCATTTAGGTTGATTGCATGACTCTGGTATTGTAAATAGAGAAGCAATGAACATATATATGCATGTTTCTTTATAATAGAATGATTTATATTCTTCTGGGTATATACCCAGTAATAGGATTGCTGGATCAAATGGTAATTCTGCCTCTAGGCCTTTGAAGAATCACTACACTGTTCAACAATGGTTGAACTAATTTGTACTCTCACCAACAGTGCAAAAATGTTCCTTTTTCTCCCAAACCTAGCCAGAATCTGTTGTTTTTTGACTTTTTAGTTATAGCCATTCTGATTGGCAGGGGATGGTATCTCATTGTGGTTTTGATTTGCATTTCTCTAATAATCAGTGATGTTGAGCTTTTTTATCATATATTTGCTGGCCACATGAATGTCTTCTTTTGATAAGTGTCTGTTTAATGGAGTAGTTTATTTTTCATGTAAATTTAAGTTCCTTGTAGATTCTAGATATTAGACCTTGTCAGATGAATAGATTGCAAAAAGTTTCTCCCATTCTAGGTTGTCTGTTCACTCTGATGAAAGTTTATTTTTGCTGTGCAGAAGCTCGTTCATTTAATTAAATCCCACTTGTCAATTTTGCCTTTGTTGCAATTGTTTTGGCATTTTTGTCATGAAATCTTTTCTTATGCCTATATCCTGAATAGTATTGCCTAGAATTTCTTTTAAGGTTTTTATAGTTATGGGTTTTACATTTAAGTCTTTAATCCATCTTGAGTTAATTTCCAGTTTCAGTTTTCTGCATATGGCTACCCAGTTCTCCCAGCATCATCTATTAAATAGGGAATTCTTTCCCCATTGCTTGTTTTGGTCAGGTTTGTCAAAGATCACATGGCTGTAGGCGTGTAGTCTTATTTCTGAGTTATCTTTTCTGTTCCATTGGTCTGTGTGTCTGTTTTTGTACCAGTAACATGCTGTTTTGGTTTCTGTAGGCTTGTAGTATAGTTTGAAGTTAGGTAGCGTGATGCCTCCAGTTTTGTTCTTTTTGCTTAGGATCGTCTTGGCTATTTGGGCTCTTTTTTGGTTCCATATGAATTTTAAAGTAGTTTTTTTCTAATTCCATGAAGAATGTCAATGGTAGTTTAATGAGAATAGCATTGAATCTGTAAATTACTTTGGGCAGTATAGCTATTTTCACAATATTGGTTCTTCCTATTCATGAGCATAAAATGTTTTTCCATTTGTTTGTATACTCTCTGATTTCTCTGAGCAGTGGTTTGTGGTTCTCCTTGAAGAGGTTCTTCACTTTCTTTGTTAGCTATATTCCTAGGTATTTAATTCTTTTTGTAGCAATTGTGAACGGGAGTTCATTCATGATTTGGCTCTCTGTTTGCCTGTTGTTGGTGTATAGAAATGTTAGCGATTTCTGAACGTTGATTTAGGATCATGTCATCTGCAAACAAACATAATTTGACTTCCTCTCTTCCTATCTGAACAGCCTTTATGTTTTCCTCTTGCCTGATTGCCTTCACCAGAATTTCCAATATTATGTTGAAAAGGAGTGGTGAGAGAAGGCATCCTTGTCTTGTGCCAGTTTCAAGAGGAATGCTTCCAGTTTTTGCCCCTTCAGTGTGATATTGGTTGTCAGTTTATCATATATGGCTCTTATTATTTTGAGGTATAGTCCTTCAGTACCTAGGTTATTGAGAGTTTTAAACATGAAGGGATGTTAAATTTCACTGCAGGTCTTTTCAAGCATCTATTGAAATGATCATGTGGTTTATTTCTTTAGTTCTGTTTATGTGATGAACCACATTTATTGATTTGCATATGTTGAACCAACCTTGCATCCCAGGGATGAAGCCAACTTGATTGTGGTGGATAAGCTTATTGACGTGCTTCTGGTTTTCCAGTATTTTATTAAGGATTTTTGCATCAATGTTCATCAAGGATATTGGTGTGACGTTTTCTTTTTTGTTGTATCTCTGCCAGGTTTTGGTATCAGGATGATATTGACCTCATAAAATGAGTTAAGGAAGAGTCCTTCCTCTTCCATTTTTTGGAATAATTTCAGTAGAAATGGTACTAGCTCCACTTTATACCTCTAGTAAAATTCAGTGGCAAATTCATCTGGTCCTGGGCTTTTATTGGTTGGTAGGATATTTATTATTGTCACAATTTCAGAATACATCATTGGTCTATTCAGGTATTAAAATTCTGGCCGGGCGCGGTGGCTCACGCCTGTAATCCCAGCTCTCAGGGAGGCAGAGGCGGGAGGATAGCTTGAGCCCAGGAGTTCGAGACCTGCCTGGGGAATACAGCGAGACCCCGTTCTCCAAAAAAAAAAAAAAAAAAAAAAAAAAGACAAAAAAAAATAAAATAAAATAAAATTCTTCCTGCTTCAGTCTTGGGAGGGTGTATTTGTCCAGAAAATTGTCCATTTCTTTTACATTTTCTAATTTATGAGTATAGAGGTGTTTATAGTATTCTCTGATAGTTGTTTATTTCTGTGTGTTCAGTGATGTTAGTCTCATTATCAACTCTGATTGATACACTCATATCATTAGTAGGAAGACTAAACAACAAATCTGTCAAAAATAACAACAGGGATGTAGAGTTTTTTTTTTTTTTTT
>NW_016825574.1:175610-180486 GCF_001698545.2 Rhinopithecus bieti | reverse complement strand
ATATAAATGCTCAACTTTATGTTCCCCAAAGAAATTCACTTCATCTTTAAAAGACACATAGACTTAAAATAAGGGGATTGAAAAGATAAAGAGGAGGAGTAGCTATACATACATAAAATAAATCCCTAGAGAAGCCCTGTAAAAGAAACAAACAAGGTTACTATACAGAGATAAAAAGGTCATTCAGCAAAAAGGATATAACAGCTGTAAATATGTATGCACTCAATGCCAGAACACCAAGATTTTTTTTTAACTTTTATTTTACATTCAGAGGTATATGTGCAGGGTTATTACATAGGTAAAATTGTATCATGGGGATTTGTTATACAGATTATTTCACCACTCATATATTAAGCCTAGTAACCATTAGTTATTTTTCCTGATCTTCTCCCTCCTTCCACCCTCTGGTAAGCCCCAGTGTGTATTGTTCCCCTCTATATGTCAATGTGTTCTCATCATTTAGCTCCCACTTATAAGTGAGAACATACAGTATTTGGTTTTTTGTTCCTGTGTTAGCTTGCTAAGGAAAATGGCCTCCAGCTCTATCCATGTCCCTGCAAAGAACATAGTTGAGTATTCATTTTTTAAATGTTCTCATTTAAATCTCATTCTTTTTTATGGCTGCATAGTATTCCATGGTGTATATGAGCTACAGTTTGTTTATCCAGTCTATTATCAATGGGCATTTAGGTTAATTCCATGTCTTTGCTATTGTGAATAGTGTTACAATGAATATAAACATGCATGTGTCTTTACAATAGAATGATTTATATTCCTTTGGGTATGTACCCAGTAATGAGATTGCTGGGTCAAATGGTATTTCTTTCTTTAGGTCTTTGAGGAAATGCCACACTGTCTTCCACAATGTTTAAACTAATTTACACTCTCACCAACAGTGTATAAGTGTCTCTTTTCCTCCACAACCTCACCAACATCTGTTATTTTTTGACTTTTTAATTTAGCCATTCTGACTGGTATGAGATGGTATCTCATTGTGGTTTGGAGTTGCATTTCTCCAATGATCAGGGATGTAGAGTTTTTTTTTTTTTTCATATGATTGTTGGCCACATGTATGTCTTCTTCTGAAAAGTGCCTGTTCACATGCTTTGCCCACTTTGTAAAGGGGTTCTTCGGTTTTTTGTTTTTTTGTTTTTTTGTTTTTTTTTTGTAAATTTGTTATGTTTCTTATAGATGCTGGATATTAGACTTTTGTCGAATACATAGATTGCAAAAATTTCCTCCCATTTTGTAGGCTGTTGACTTACTCTGTTGATAGTTTATTTTGCTGTGAAGAAGTTCTTTGGTTTAATTAGATCCCATTTGTTAAATTTTGCTTTTGTTGCAGTTGCTTTTAATGTCTTCATCATGAAATTCTTGCTCGTGTCTACGTCCTGAATGGTATTGCCTAGGTTGTCTTCCAGGCTTTTTTAACTTTTGGGTTTCACATTTAAGTCTTTAATCCATCTTGGGTTAATCTTTATATATGGTGTAATGAAGGGATTCAGTTTTAATCTTCTGCATATTGCTAGCCAGTTATCCCAACAACATTATTACATAAAAAATCCTTTCCCCATTGCTTGTGTTTTTGTCAAGTTTCTTGAAGATCAGATAGTTGTGGGTGTCTGTTCTTATTTCTGGGTTCTCTATTCTGTTCCACTGGCCTATGGAACACCAAGATTAATAAAACAAATATTATTACAGCTAAAGAGAGAGAAAGACCACAATATAGTAATAGCCAGAAAGTTCAACACCCACTTTCAGCATTGGACAAATTATCTAGATGGAAAATCCACACAAAAAATCTGATCTGATTGGCACTGCAGACCAAATAGACCTAACAGATGTTTATAAACATTTCATCCAACAGCTGCAGAATTTACATACTTCTTGTCAGCATTAGGAATGTTCCTAAGAATAGACCATGTATTAAACCAAAAAAGTCAAAACAATTTAAAAAAATGAAATAATATCAAGTATAACTTCTCACCACATGAAGTAAAACCAGAAATCAATAAAAACAGAGACAGTGGAAACTATAAAAACACATGAAAATTAAATAATATATTCCTGAACGACCATTGGATCAATGAAGACATCAAGAAGAAAATTTAAAATTTTCTTCAAACAAAGGAAAATGAAAACATAACATACCAAAATCTATGACAGGCAGGAAAATTAGTAGTAAGAGGCAAGTTTATAGCAATAAATGCCTACATCAAAAAGTAGAAACATTTTAAATAAACAACCTAACAATGCATCTTAAAGAACTAGAAAAGCCACAGCAAACAGAACCCAAAAATAATAAAAGAAAATAAATGATATCAGAGTAAAAATAAACAAAACTGAGACTAAAAAAATACATGTTAACAAAATGAAAAGAAGTACTTTTTTGAAATGATAAACAAAATTGGAAAACCATTCGTTAGCCACACTAATTAAGAAAAAAGGAAAAGGCCCAAATAAATATATCAGACATGAAAAAGGAGACATTACAACTGAGTATTAGTGACTATTATGAGCAACTATATGCCAATAAATTGGAAAACCTGGAAGAAATACCTAAATTTCTAGACACATACAGCCATGAAGAAAACCAAAACCCGAATAAACCAATAAAAAGTAAAGAAACGGAGGCAGTAATAAAAAGTCTCCTAGCAAAGAAAATCCAGAACCTGAAGACTATATTGTTGAAATCTATCAAACATTTAAAAAATGAATACTCAAACTATTACTCAAAATCTTACTCAAACTATTCCAAAAAAAGAGGAGGACCTTCCTTCCTTCCTTCTTCCTCGCTCCCTCCCTCCCTCTCTCTCTCTCTCTTTCTTCTCTCTCTCTTTCTCTTTCTTTCTCTCTCTTTCTTTCTTTTCTTTCCTTTCTTTTCTTTCTTTTCTTTCTT
Source organism: Rhinopithecus bieti (assembly GCF_001698545.2). NCBI lineage: Eukaryota > Metazoa > Chordata > Mammalia > Primates > Cercopithecidae > Rhinopithecus > Rhinopithecus bieti. The sequence goes on along the minus strand of NW_016825574.1, from coordinate 177,587 downwards.
TCTTTTCCGAGACAGGGTCTTGCTCTGTCACCCAGGCTGCAGTGCAGTGGTGCAATCTCGGCTCACTGCAACCTCTGCCTCCTAGGTTCAAGCGATACTCCTGCCTCAGCCTACCAACTAGCTGGGACTACAGGCACATGCCACCATGCCCAGCCATTTTTTTGTATGTTTAGTAGCGACAGGGTTTCACCATGTTGGCCAGGCTGATCGTGAACTCCTGACCCCAAGTGATCCACTTGCCTCAGCCTCCCAAAGTATTGGGATTACAGGCGTGAGCCACCACACACGCCCATGATCATTTCTGTCAGATGAAAAAAAATGATAAAAATTCAACATTCCTGCATGATAAAACACTTAAAACTGCCTATAGAAGGAACATACCTTAACACAATAAGAGTCATATGTGACAAACACATGGCTACTGTCATACTCAATGAAGAAAAACTGGAAGCTATTTCTCTATGATCTAGAACAAGTCAAGGATTTCATCTTTCACCACTTTTATTCAACATAGTATGAGAAATTCTAGCCAGAGCAATGAGGCTAAAGAGATAAATAAAGGGCATCTAAATTGGAAATGAAGAAGTGGAATTACCCCTGTTTGCAGAAAATATAATATAACCTTATAATTAGAAAAACTAAAAACCAGCAAAAAAAACTATTAAAAGTGATAAATTTAGTAAAGCTGAAAGATCCAAAATCCACACAGAAAAATCAGCAACATTTCTGTATGTCAACAGGAAAGAATCTGAAAAGGAGACCAAGAAAGTAATCCTATTTACAATAGATAAAAATTAAATTAAAATACCTACAAATAAACTTAACCAATGAAGTGAAAGATCTCTACAATGAAAACTATACAACATTCATGCAAGAAATTGAAGAGTTCACAAACAAATTGAAATATACTCCATGTTTATGGATTGGAAGAATAAATATTGTTAAAATATTGCTACTATTCAAAGCAATCTACAGATTCAATACAATTCCTATCAATAGTCCAGTGCCATTCTTTACAGAAAGAAGATAATATCCTAAAATTTGTATGGAACTACAAAAACAAAAAACAAACAAAAAAAAAAACTTTGAATAGCCAAAGCAATCCTGAGGAAAAAATATCTAGAAGTATCACATTATCTGACTTCAAATTATACTACAAAGCTATAATAACCAAAACAGTATGGTACTAGCATAAAAACAGACACATAGGTCAATGAAACAGAATGAAGAACCCAGATACCAATCTATGCATTTACAGCAAACTCATCTTCAACAAAAGTGCCAAGAACATACAATAGGGAAAGGACAGTCTTCAATAGGTGGTGCTGGGGAATTTTGATATCCACTGGACCCATTTCTCACCATATACAAAATTAAAATCAAAATGAATTAAAGACTTATATCTAAGACTTTAACCTATGAAACTACTAGAAGAAAATATTAGGGAAACATTTCAGTACATTGTTCTGGGCAAAGATTTCTTGAGTAGGACCTCAAATGCACAGGCAACCAAGGCAAAAATAGGCACATGGAATCATATCAAGCTAAAAGTCTTCCGCACAGCAAAGGAAATAATCAATAAAGTCAAGAGATAACCCACAGAAAGGGAGAAAATATTTGCAAACTACCCATCTGATGAAGAATTAATAACCACAATATGTAAGATGAACAACTCAAAAGGAAAAAAAAAAAAAACAAATAATCCAATTTAAGAATTGGTAATAGATCTGAATAGAGACTTATTGAAAAACACATACAAATGCCCAATAATTATATTTTAAAATGCTCAACATCCCAAACCACCAGAGAAATACAAAACATGTATATCATCTCACCCCAATTAAAATGGCTTTTATAAAAAAAGACAGGCAATAACAAATGGTGGTGAGGTTGTGCGGAAAGAAGAACCATTGTACATTGTTTGTGGGAATGTAAATTAGTACAGCTACTAGGAAGAACAGTATGGAGGTTCCTCAA
>NW_016825574.1:122086-174570 GCF_001698545.2 Rhinopithecus bieti | reverse complement strand
AAAAAAAAAAAAAACAAATAATCCAATTTAAGAATTGGTAATAGATCTGAATAGAGACTTATTGAAAAACACATACAAATGCCCAATAATTATATTTTTAAAATGCTCAACATCCCAAACCACCAGAGAAATACAAAACATGTATATCATCTCACCCCAATTAAAATGGCTTTTATAAAAAAAGACAGGCAATAACAAATGGTGGACAAAGGAGTAAACGGCAGGATCATAAGTGTGGCACAAATGAAAGTATATTTTAGCATCATTATCTTTCCAAAATTGTGAAGCATGAATTGCAGAAAGAGTTAAGAGACAAACATATGAGAAGACCAATGCATAAAGGATGTTTAACCAGCCTTGCCCAGCTTTCCCAGGCACAAGACAATTTGAAAGTCATCTCTATGAATAAAGCATTGTACCCTAAAAGGAGATAAAATGTTAAACACTTTAACACTAAAAATAATCTAATCATAATGTCTCTTTAATTATTCAGAGGCTCTTCAGTATGTAGCAATAACTAAAACTCATCATTATAAACATCTATTATCACTGCATGCATGATTTACAGAAATACTATCAGACGTCTGGTAAAGGTAATTCTGAATAAACATCTGTATACTAAAATACTTTAGTGTATTTCCTTTTCTGTCTTTTCTCCAGTCAAAATTAAAATACTTTCTGAGAATATAAGTCTTCCAAAGCAAGTAAAATAACACTAAAAAAAGGCCTAACAAAATTTTCCAAATCTAGGACACACACTGTTTTTAAAATATATTTGGTCATAAATAAATATATTGAGTACATTAATAAATGCCTCTTTCAAAAGCTCTTCACTCACAAGGACTTTAAATAACTGCTCTGAAAATAAAGGACTATTAGGAATTTGAAAAGTAAGCATAATTCAGCCCTCTCCAAGTTATTGTGCATTTTTTCAAGGTTAGTTGTTCTTATAAAACATACATAAATATGCATATCTTGTCTCTGAGTCACTCACTTCAATGTCCTGAAGCAAAAGGAAATACGAAAGTCATAAGAGACTGTAATGAATGAAACTTGAACACCATCTGTAAGCTTGTGCCATTAAGTGGTTTATATTTTGCTAATTCATGGACTGCATTTATATCTGGCCACAATGCATTTATTGCTGGCTGTAAGGCTGAGGAAGCCTGAGCAAGCTGTGTATAGCAGGCATTATAATTTATCTGCCTATATGCAAAAACCAAATCCCATTGAGATCCATGATGCTTGAAGAAACAAAGTATTTTTATATGAAAGACAAAACAGATATAACCCTGTTCTTCCCACTGTACTAATTCTGTGCAAAGGGAACAGAATTCAACTGGCTGACTATTGTCTGGAACAAGTTTTTCTTTACAAACCTCTTTTTGGGATTATTACAATTTTCAGTCTCCCCAGCAAAGTGGTTGTATTAAAATAAAGAAGCAAAATATATATTTAAAAGTTACATTCATTTCAAAACAAAACAAAACCTTAAACACAAATTATCATATTTACAGGACTCTTCCTATTCAAGAAGAAGTGGTTTCATTAATCTAAACAACTCTCTAATTTCTGTGCTTTGTTATTGATTTAGCAATCATTGGAGTTAAAATTGAAAAGTATCTTTCCCCATATTTTAATTAATTAGATGATTTGTCTGTTTATTATTTTTAAGCCAAACTTCCTAAACTACTGAGAAAAAACAAAGAGAGGAAGTAACATGAAAACACTCCTTACAGTGACCTGGAAGATATGTCAAATTCAGATAGGATAAAGAAAACATGGTATTTGGCACACTGAATGTAATAAGTGCTCGGACATTGAGTCCTATCTTTGTTTAAAGTACTACTGCTTGGTCTTCTCACATTCCACATTGAAAATTGTTATAATATGTAAGAGATCTATGCTACCCACATGCAAGTAAACAGAATACTAACAGGATAATTATCCAACTGCATGTAAGTCATTTTAACTGCAATTTCCAAGTCAATGAACAACAAAAATAGGCTTTTAGTGGTTTAATATGTTGTCACACTACTCTCAGGACTTGTCCCTATCCTAATATGCCAGAAGCATGAATGCAGTTACATATCCAAACACAATAATACATCAAATACTAGGTGATCTCCCATATTGTAGTCAACATGTAATATAGGATGGAGTACCTTCAACTGTTAATTTCAAATAAGCATATGCATCAAAGTCTTGGAAATTTTGTAGAACAGCCAGGTATGATGATCCAAGTTGAGCCCATTCTCCTCTAAATGTTTCCCTTATCAAAAGTGCAACAGAAGTTTTAGATGAACATGACTGTCATATTAATTCACCCCAATAATAGTTATCCTATATTCAACGCCCTATGCTAGGCACTATGAGAAATTAACAATAAAATATAATCTTTAAAATCTAGAGTGGGATCTCAGAGGGGAATCAATTAGAAAACAAATGATAAAAAATTCAGCTTAAATTGTTTTAGTAAACAATGACATTGACAATGGAAGAATTCATAATAATCTCATTACTTCTTTATCATATTTTCCATTCATAAAAAAGTATTTCCCAAATTTAAAGTAGAGAAAATAGCTATTGTGTGAATGTGCTAATTGGATAAATTATTCTAATCATTCTTATTTACAAGTGTAAAGAAAATTCATTTTATGAAGTGTTTATACCAGTTGGTAACTCACTGACTCCATCTGATGGAGATTTTAAATCCAAACAAAAGTTTCTAGAATCTTTGTCTTAAAACTCAACTACATATTTGAGCTGAAGTATACATACAGTAGATCCTTTCCATCAGAAATTAACATTCTGGTTAAAAGCATCTGTATCAAATAGAAATATTAAATTTGACTTTATCCCACAGGCCCTGGAAATTGTTAGGAATAAGAATTTGACAAAAGTCAAAGGATACAAATTAGAAGAAAAGGTCTGTTTGACTCTCTGCATCATGATTTTCTCAACTGAGTAGGAAAATGTTACATATGCTGGTCTTGTGCACTTCCGCTCAACAATTTTGTATTCAGCGGAATGCTGATAGAGAAAAGAGAGTGTTACCTTTGAGTTCAAATTAATCAGGAGAAAATAATATACCCTCAATTTTTTTCATTGTGCTCTTTCAAAATGCACAGCTATATATATCTATATTCTATATCTGCAATAACTACTAATTATTAATATTTCCTGAAACTTAAAATTATTTGTCTACCAGAGCTTAGCCACATAGAACAAGGCTGTTTCTTCTGTGTTATTTTCCATGAATATCAGTTATAGGACTGGCAGTCTTTCCATAAACACATCATTAAGACAGCCTCTAGGGAATTAAACTACCCAAGGGTGTTAATAGAATGAAAATACTGCCAACAAAATGTTATTCCAGTCTCCGAACTGGATATTTGCCTAGATGTTTAAGCATTTCTACATATGCTTAATTTTAAAATTTAAGTCATCCTTACAAATTTTAGGCACTCCAATTTTAGGATAGGAACAAAGAAAGAGGCTACAAATAGCTTTGAGTTTATAGTTTAGTAACTGCACTAAACTAGAGCACTTCTCCTTTCTTAGAAACAAACCTAAAGACAATCATAATGAGTTGCTTCCATTCTTTAGGCAAGATTATTGTAGAAGGTTGGCTTGGCTTAGCTTGTCTTGCAGAGAAACTTTCATTTTATTTTGTCAAAGAGGAGATCATTTCATCCAAGGGGACTGTGATTTTTTATACTTTTTTCCAAAAGACATTCAATTGACCTCACCCATGATGGATATTGTAGACTGATGAGTTTATTTCTATTTCTCAGTGTAGACAAGTACATTAGCTATAAAATTAATTTTCACATAAATGCAAGTTATATCTATGTACAAGAGACTCTTGTTCATCCCTCCTTCATGGAGACAGTCTGAGTGTAATTTATGTTATTTGCATCAGTAATACTCATTTCCAACACTGAACATTTGGCCAGAGGCATCTTTTCTAAAGATATTATCAATCTTAACAACTATAATTAACAAATCATAAAAAATGTTCCATTTCAACATGATGCTGAAGTGGCATCTTAATAATGAAAGAATTTCTTCAGTGAACCAAAGAAAGAAAACGGAAATTACAAGTAAGGTTCTTATTTCACATTTAATCTAAATATTTTAAATCTAATCTAACTGGCAAATAGAGTACAAAAAAGGAAACATTGTTTCAGTATCATAACAAGGGCTAGAAAAAGAGACTAAATAAATGTAATAAACATATTATTAGAGTAAAATAAGACAAAGTAAAATTTAATAAATTTTATTATCTAATNTTAGAAAACAAATGATAAAAAATTCAGCTTAAATTGTTTTAGTAAACAATGACATTGACAATGGAAGAATTCATAATAATCTCATTACTTCTTTATCATATTTTCCATTCATAAAAAAGTATTTCCCAAATTTAAAGTAGAGAAAAATAGCTATTGTGTGAATGTGCTAATTGGATAAATTATTCTAATCATTCTTATTTACAAGTGTAAAGAAAATTCATTTTATGAAGTGTTTATACCAGTTGGTAACTCACTGACTCCATCTGATGGAGATTTTTAAATCCAAACAAAAGTTTCTAGAATCTTTGTCTTAAAACTCAACTACATATTTGAGCTGAAGTATACATACAGTAGATCCTTTCCATCAGAAATTAACATTCTGGTTAAAAGCATCTGTATCAAATAGAAATATTAAATTTGACTTTATCCCACAGGCCCTGGAAATTGTTAGGAATAAGAATTTGACAAAAGTCAAAGGATACAAATTAGAAGAAAAGGTCTGTTTGACTCTCTGCATCATGATTTTCTCAACTGAGTAGGAAAATGTTACATATGCTGGTCTTGTGCACTTCCGCTCAACAATTTTTGTATTCAGCGGAATGCTGATAGAGAAAAGAGAGTGTTACCTTTGAGTTCAAATTAATCAGGAGAAAATAATATACCCTCAATTTTTTTCATTGTGCTCTTTCAAAAATGCACAGCTATATATATCTATATTCTATATCTGCAATAACTACTAATTATTAATATTTCCTGAAACTTAAAAATTATTTGTCTACCAGAGCTTAGCCACATAGAACAAGGCTGTTTCTTCTGTGTTATTTTCCATGAATATCAGTTATAGGACTGGCAGTCTTTCCATAAACACATCATTAAGACAGCCTCTAGGGAATTAAACTACCCAAGGGTGTTAATAGAATGAAAATACTGCCAACAAAAATGTTATTCCAGTCTCCGAACTGGATATTTGCCTAGATGTTTAAGCATTTCTACATATGCTTAATTTTAAAATTTAAGTCATCCTTACAAATTTTAGGCACTCCAATTTTAGGATAGGAACAAAGAAAGAGGCTACAAATAGCTTTGAGTTTATAGTTTAGTAACTGCACTAAACTAGAGCACTTCTCCTTTCTTAGAAACAAACCTAAAGACAATCATAATGAGTTGCTTCCATTCTTTAGGCAAGATTATTGTAGAAGGTTGGCTTGGCTTAGCTTGTCTTGCAGAGAAACTTTCATTTTATTTTTGTCAAAGAGGAGATCATTTCATCCAAGGGGACTGTGATTTTTTATACTTTTTTCCAAAAGACATTCAATTGACCTCACCCATGATGGATATTGTAGACTGATGAGTTTATTTCTATTTCTCAGTGTAGACAAGTACATTAGCTATAAAATTAATTTTCACATAAATGCAAGTTATATCTATGTACAAGAGACTCTTGTTCATCCCTCCTTCATGGAGACAGTCTGAGTGTAATTTATGTTATTTGCATCAGTAATACTCATTTCCAACACTGAACATTTGGCCAGAGGCATCTTTTTCTAAAGATATTATCAATCTTAACAACTATAATTAACAAATCATAAAAAATGTTCCATTTCAACATGATGCTGAAGTGGCATCTTAATAATGAAAGAATTTCTTCAGTGAACCAAAGAAAGAAAAACGGAAATTACAAGTAAGGTTCTTATTTCACATTTAATCTAAATATTTTTAAATCTAATCTAACTGGCAAATAGAGTACAAAAAAGGAAACATTGTTTCAGTATCATAACAAGGGCTAGAAAAAGAGACTAAATAAATGTAATAAACATATTATTAGAGTAAAATAAGACAAAGTAAAATTTAATAAATTTTATTATCTAATATTATTAGAGAAACATTTAGGGATGAAAGACACAAAGTAAGTATATTAAAATTATACAAAACTATAATTTTTTTTTAGTTTGGAGGTTCTTTAAATTTAAGAGTATACTGGCATACAAACAGCATCATTTCCTGGTAATGTGTACAATAAATAAAATTTCTGGCATGTCAGTTTATGATCATTAATATAAATGAATGGAAGACAATAAGCTGGATGATCAATTTTGGACTCTGAGATTAGAAACAATGACAATTTCATTTTATGCAAAAAAAAAGTTTAATAAAATACTTTCCTAGAAAATAAAAAAACTGAAGGAATTTATCACCACTGGACTGGCTTTACAAGATATGCTTAAGGGAGTCTTACATCTGAAAACAAAAGAACGATATCTAATATCATTTAAAAAACACAAAAATAAAATCCCACTGTTACACCAAATACAAAAATGAGAACGAGAAAGGAGTCAAACATTACCACTAGATAAAACCACCAAGTTACAAGATAACAATAAGAGAGGAAGAAATGAACAAAGGATGTATGAAACAACCAGATCACAGTTAGCAAAATGACAGGAATGTCTTCACCCATCAGTAATAGCCTTTAGTGCAAATGGATTAAATTCCCCCATTTAAAAGACATAGACTGGCTGAATAATAAGAAAACATGACCCAACTATATGCTGCCACAAGAAACTCATTTTATCTATAAAGTCACATATAGACTAAAAGTCAAGGCATGGAAAAAGATATTTCACGGAAATGGAAACCAAAAATCAGCAGAAATAGCTATACTTACATCAGAAAAAAAGAGACTAAGTCAAAAACTGTAAAAAATAAAAATTACAAATACAGGATCAATTAGCAAAAGGATATAACAATTCTAAATATATGTCCACACAATGCCGCAGCACTCTGATATATCAAGCAAATATTCTTAGATCAAAAGGGAGAAATAGACTGCAATACAATAATTTGGGGGACTTTAGTACTTCACTCTCAGCATTAGACAGATCATCCAGAGAGAGAATCAATGAAGAAACATTAGATTTAAATGAGCTTTAAACAAATGCACCTAACATTTAAAAAACATTTCATCCTACAGCTAAAGGACACACATTCCTCTCATGAGAACATGCAACATTCTCTATGATACACTATATATTAGGCCAAAATACAGTCTTGAAAATTTTAAAATTAAAATCATATCAAGTATCTTCTCAGAATACAATGGATTAAAACTAAAAATCAACAACAAGAGGAACTTTGGAAACTTTAAACATACATTGTTTGGAAAATTTAATAATAGTCTCCTGAATAAGCATAAGGTCAATGAAGAAATTAAGAAAGAAATAAAGTTTCTTTAAAGAAATGAAAGTGGAAATACAATATACAAAATCTATGGGATACATCAAAAGCAATTCTAAAAGGAAGTATATAGCTAAAACACTTATGTGAAAACAGTAGAATAATTTCAAACAAACAATAAAATGATATACCTCAAGGAACTACAAAGCAATGAAAAAAACAACCTCAAAAAGTAGAAGAAAAGAAATAATAAAGATGAGAGCAGAACTAAACAAAACAGTCTAAAAAATACAAAGGTTCAATAAAATGAAAAGTTGATTTTTTGAAAAAATAAACAAATTGATACTCCACTAGCTAAAATGAAATGCAATTTTTTAAAAATCCAAAATGAAAAGGGAGAAATTACAACCCATACTGCAGAAATACAAAAGATCATTAGAGACTATTATGAACAGTTATACATTAACAAATTGGAAAAGCTGGAGGAAATAGATAAATTCCTGGACATATACAATCTATCAAGACTGAACTAGGAAGAAATAGAAAACCCGAACAGAACAATAACGAGTAATAAGGTAGTATCAGTAATATAAATTCTCCCAACAAAGGAAATCGCAAGACCAGGTGACTTTAACTGCTAAATTCTACCAAGCTTATAAATAAAAACTAACACCAATTCTTTTGAAACTCTTCTAAAAATTAAAAGAAATTTTTTCTTACTCATTCTAAGAGGCCAGCATGACCCTGATACCGAGACCAAAGACATGACAAAAAACAAACAAACAAACAAAACCAAAGACATGACAAAAAACAAAAAAACAAATGAACAAAAAACCTACAGACCAATATCCCTGACAAACATATATGCAAACGTTACTCAACAATAATATACCATGATCAAGGGGAGATTTATCCTACGCATACAAGACTAACTCAACATATACAAATCAATAAATGATACATCACATCAGTAAAGGACAAAAAATGTATCCACCTCAACAGATGCCGAAAAAGTGTTTGTTAAAATTCCACATCCATTCATGATTAAAAAAAAAAAAACTCAACACATTAGACATAGAAGGAACATATCTTAACATAATAGAGACCATATATCACAAACCCAAGGCTAATATCATACTGAATGGGAATAAGCTGAAAGCCTTTCCTCTAAGAACTAGAACAAGACAAGGATGCCAATTTTCACTATTTTTCTTCAACATAGTACTAGAAATTCTAGCCACAGCAATCAGGATAAAGAAAAAAATAAAAGAAGTCCAAATTGGAAATAAGGAAGCCAAACTGTTACTCTTTGCAGATGATGAACAAATTCATTAAAACTACAGGATAGAAAATCAACGTATGAAAATCAGTAGCATCTCTATATACCAACAGCAAACAATTTGAAAAAGAAACCAATAAAGTAATTCCATTTACAATAGATACAAACAAAATAAATACCTACGAATAAACTTATACAAAAAAGTGAAAGCTCCCAAGAAAACTATAAAACATTGATGAAATAAATTGAAGAAAACACCAAAAAAGAAAGATATCCATAATATCCACATTCATGGCTTGCAAGAATCAATATTGTTAAAATGTCCATACTATCCAAAGCAACGTACAGACTCAATGCAATCCCTATCAAAATACCAACAACATTCTTTACAGATACAGAAAAATAACCTAATATGTATATGGAAACACATTAAAAAAAAAAAAAAAAAACCCTGAATAATCAAAGGAGTCCTGAGCAAAAGAACAAATCTGAAGGCATCACATTATCTGGCTTCAAATTATACTAAAATGCAATAGTAAGCAAAACAGCATGGTACTGGCATAAAAACAGACACATAGACCAATTGAACAGAACAGAGGGCTTAGAAATAAATCCACATATTTACACTCAACTGATTTATGACACTTTCTAAGAACATACTGGGTAAGGGTGACCGTCTTGAATAAATAATGCTGGGAAAACTGGATATTCATATGCAGAAGAAAGGAACTAGATTATCTGGCCGATCTCTCCACATATACAAAAAGCAACTCAGAATGGATTAAATACTTAAACCACAAATGAATTAAGTTACAAACTATAAAAATATTAGAAGATTACATTGCAGAAACACTTCAGGCAAAGATTTTATGACTATGACTTCAAAAGTACAGAAAACAAAAATTAAAATAGACAAATGGGACTATATCAAACCAAAAGCTTCTGAACAGCAAAGCATATAATCAACAGAGCAATGAGACAACCTGTAGAATGTGAGAAAAATATATCCAAACTATTCATTTGATAAAAGACTAATATCTAGAATATATAAGGTTTCCCACAACTTAATAACAACAACAACAAAAAAATAATAATAATAATAATCCCATTATAAAGTGGGCAAAAGATCTGAGTAAACATTTCTCAAAAGAAGACATACAAGTGACCAACAGGTATATTTTTTAAATGCTCAACATCACTAATCATTAAGAAAATGCAAATTAAAAGCACAATGTGGTATCATTTCACTCTAGTTAAAATGGCTATTACCAAAAAGACAAAAAATAGCAGATGCTTGCAAGGATGCTGAGAAAAGGAGACTTACACACTGTTGTTTGGAATACAAATTAGTATAGCCATTACAAGAAGCAGTATAGAAGTATCTCAAAAATCTAATACTGGAACTATTATATGATGCAGCAATTCTACTACTGGGTATTCATCCAAAGGAAAGGAAATCAAAATACCAAAGGACTACCTGCACTCCCATGTTTATTGCAGCACTATTCACAACAGTAAGACATGGAATCAACCTGTGTCTATCAACAGATGAATGGATAAAGAAAATGTGATATATTTACATAATGAAATACTATTTAGTCACAAAGAAGAATGAAATCCTGTCATTTGCAGCAACATGAATTGGACTGGAGGACAATATTTTAACTGAAATAATCTAGGCAGAGAAAGACAAATTGATCAATTGACAAATGATCTCACTCATATATGAGACCTAAAAAAGTGTATCTCTAACATGGAAAGGAACAACAGGTACCAGTCATTGCAAAAACATGTCAAAATATAAAATCCATTAATGCTAGGAAGAAACTGCATCAACTAGCGAGCAAAATAACCAGCTAAAATCATAATGACAGGATCAAATTCACACATAACAATATTAACCTTACATGTAAATGGACTAAATGGTCCAATTAAAAGACACAGACTGGAAAACTGGATAAAGAGTCAACACCAATCAGTTTGCTGTATTCAGGAGACCCATCTCACATGCAGAGACACACATAGGCTCAAAATAAAGGGATGGAGGAAGATCTATCAAGCAAATGGAAAACAGAAAAAGCAGGGGTTGCAATCCTAGTCTCTGATAAAACAGACTTTAAACCATCAAAGATCAAAAGAGACAAAGGAGGCCATTACATAATGGTAAAGGGATCAATTCATCAGGAAGAGCTAACTATCCTAAATATATATGCACCCAATACAGGAGCACCCAGATTCATAAAGCAAGTCCTTAGAGACTTACAAAGAGACTTAGACTCCCAAGGGGAGGGATAGCATTAGGAGATATACCTAATGTAAATGACGAGTTAATGGGTGCAGCACACCAACATGGCACATGTATACATATGTAGCAAACCTGCACGTTGTGCACATGTACCCTAGAACTTAAAGTATAATTTTTTTTTTTAAAAAAAGTGTATCTCATGAAGGTAGAAAGAAAAACAGTTATCAGAGGCTGGGAAGAGTGGGGGAGGAATGAAGGGAGGTTATTTAATGGGTACAAACATACAATTAGATAAAAAAAATTAGTTTTAGCATTTGATAGCACAGTATGGTGACTATAGTCAACATAATTTATTGTATATTTCAAAGTAGCTAGAAGAAAATATTTAAAATGTTCCCAACACAAAGAAATGATAAATGTTTGAGGTGATGAATATCTTTAATACTTTGATTTTATCATTATACATTACATGCATGTATCAAAATATCATATGTACCCCATAAATATGTACAATTATTATGTATCCATAAAAATAAATTATTATTTTTAAAACAAAAACAAAAAATATAATGAGAAAGCTGAAGAGAGGGATTAAGTACTTTTTGCAAGGTTATACAAACTTGAACCCAGGAACTATGAAAATAAATAAACTGCATCATAAAGGAAATTTATCTAAACTGGCATTTTAAAAATCATTTTAAAATTAATAAATTAAACTCATACCTAAAGTAAATATGATTCAGACTTAAAAGTAGGTTTATTATTAACCATAAGAGTAAAATCAAGCTTTCACAGTTCTAATCATTTATGGCTTTTTATAATTCTAACTAACAAGTGCTTGATTATAACTAATCTATGCTATAACAATAACAACAATTACATTATCCAAGACCTTACCTCTAAAATTAACAAAAGCACTAGAGTTATCTTATGAAAGGTGATCAGAAAATAGCTCTTATACCTTTATCTTTGTGACTGCAACACGGCTTGAAAATACTCTGATAAAAATCAAATTTGCCCAGAGGCATGCTTAATCTAAACATGAAATGTCTCAAAGCTGAACAACTATAAGGTGAGCCAAAAATAAACTAACCAGACATACAGAGTAGCCTACTTTCTTCCTTAAAGTAAAGAGACTGGAAAAAAACCTAATTACTGATCTGTTTCAACTCAGGTTTTCTCTTTAATACACTAGAAGTTAAAAGGCATCATCACATCAAAACTATATGCCTGTGGAGAAAAATGTTACTATAGAAAACCACCTGGTTTCACATCCATATATTTAAAGCTTAGCTATTATTCTTTTTTCTCTTTTTTGGTCCTCTAAGACTTGCTGCACTAGAGACTCCTGAGTACTACTATTTCATTGCAGTAATTTTTGATCACATATCATAGACAATTGACTAACATACATTTAAATGACCTTACAATTAAGCAAAATGATTGTCAGACAGATTTTTTTGTAAGTGCAAAGAAAAAAGAGAAGATAGAGGAGTTAGCCTATATATATATGTAAAACTAAGAGGATAAAAATATATAAGAAATATCTGTAACTTTCCCTATCCTGTCTTTCTAGCTTCATCAGACATTTCTCCCCCAAACTAATGATCTGTATTTCCTGATACAAGATTACTGGTCATTTCCTCAACTGTGCTTTCTCATCTCTGCACCTCTGCCCATCTCTACAATTTAAATGACATACATCTTTAGACTCAATGGAGATCCCATATCTCTAATTTCAGCAGTGCCCCTAAGCCCTAAACACATATGCAACCAGATGCTCTCTTTTTTCCTGAACACTTTTAAACATTTATATCTATTTTCATTATGGAAAACTTTAATGTATTATGATGTGTATTATAGTTATATGTATTTGTCTTATCCCCACCCTCAATGACTGCAATTTCCTAAAAGTCAGTGACTAAAGATTACAGTTGTTTTTGTATCCTCTGCAGTGCTCAGCACAGTGCCTTTACCCACAGTCATTACTTAATAAATGTCTATTTATTGAAACTCTGAGTTTTGTCTTCAATCTCTAGCTTTTTATTATTATTTTTACAATCAATAAAAAATGATTTCTTGCGTGCATTCTGTGCTTTCTTCGTAGCTTTCTCCACCTAGATCCACTGCATAAAAAGACTAGTGAAATCTTGATTGCTTCCTTTAAAAAATTAAAATTCTTTTTGCTTCTCAACTATCAGGGATCAACAGTACCTTGTTAATAGTCCACTATTAATACAAATGTAATTCTATCTTTTTTAGAGATAAATATTGTGAAAGCTTTTCCACATTTCCTTTTGTTCACAAACATTTTGTTTTGGGGTAGGGGGAGTGGGAAGGACGCCTACCTACAACCAAGTATGCCCTCCACTGCTCTGACTAAACTATGAAACCCACGCTTAAAGTAGATGGTGTAGATGAACAGTTAAGAATTAAGGAGGGCATGTGAACTAAAAGAATTATTTTCAAAACCTTTCCTCCAGTAAAAGTATATTATAAATTTTAAGAGAAATGATGATCAAACTCTAGTATGGTTGCATTTGGTACATTGACTACCAAAGTACTATTGAGCAGGTACGGAACTACATGGAAAAGATCAAGAACAAGGTAGTCCTCAGTACCACATAGGTAGCCCTGTTTTGCATACCTAAAAATCTCAAGGAAAAAAATAATTTTTAACCTAAGCCACAAAGTCCATGAAGCCTAGGACCTTGTCTTTAATCTGCTTGTCTACTCTAACACCCAGCAGAACATCTGGTATTTTGAAGAGCCAGTGAATAATTACTGGATGGATGGATAGATGCATGGATGCATGGATGGATGGATGGATGGATGGATGGACAAATAAATGGTTAATTAGTGCTATTTTACTACATTACCTAGATTTCATATGATTCCTAAGACCCCAGAACTATTAAATATCTAGGTTTAGAATTTTTATTTTCTTCAGATTCCCTCAAGAGTTGAGTTTTGTCAGGGTTACAGAATTTTAACCTACATGTGAAGGTAGAAAAGTTGATAGTGATCATTCTTGGACCAGGTCATCATACTCCTCAGTATCTCCATCTCCATGTTTTCTGGCCTCTAGGTAACCTGGGGACAGAGCAAATGCAACAGGGAAACTGAAGCTTAGTTGAGTTTCCAGATGTACTCCATCTTCCCAACTTGTGGACAAGCCTAAAAGTCTGAGTTCCTAGAATTTGCCTAAATGTGAAGGATTCAGACTGAGAGCAATCTTTCATTCACTCCTACCACACTGTTATCCTAGTAAGCACCATTAGGCATCATACCTGACTTTACATCTCTGTGCAATGCTGGACCATCTGCCACTCTTCTCAGGCAACCCATTATATGTTTCCTTTAGAAATATACATCATATTAGCAAGATTTTTAAACAGAAGGACATTTCTACAAAATGAATCTCTCAGCATAGGTGAGTGAATACATGTTACAACACATAATTTTATAGGAAGGTAAAAGTCATGTTAATCAGTCATGTTAATCATTATTAGACTCACTAGATTCATAAGGCATCAGCAAATTTAAAATCTTATACAGAACCATATGATAATATTGCACCGATTTAATTTAAAGTTTTCTCTAGAAAATTCATGGTTGTCATTTGTAATAGAGATAAAATCTATGGTCCAAGAATAAAATGTAAGCAACGTCCTATTTTTCTGAATATATATTTTAAAATAAAATATTGGAAACTTTAACTTACATGACTTCAAGGTAGTTTCATCTTCATAAAAATTAAAAGTATTATAATATTTTAACATACTAGTTAGGGCCATAGTGCCCTTCTCAAGCCCAAGCAACATGGTAACAGGAATCTTTGTAAGCATGTGGGGCTGCTGGAAATTAATGATAAATGAAAGGAATGCCAGATGTCCCAAGGAACTGCAGAAGCCTGATCCTGGCTTGCCCTCTTCCAATGGGCCTAGTGTCATTTTACGTGGATGCTGAATTTTTCGCTGGTGCTTAAACTTCTGCCAATGAACAGATAAAGAAAATGTGGTATACATTATGGAATACTACTCGGCTATAAAAAAAAATCTTTTCATTTCTAGTAATATGAATGGAACTGGAGGTCATTATATTCATCTAAATAAGCCAGGCACAGAAAGACAAATATTGCGTATTCTCACTTGTATGTGGGAACCCAAAATGTGGATCTCATGAAGATAGAGAGTAGATTGGTGGTTATAGAGGCCAGAAAGTACAGGGGTGAGGGAGGAGCAAAGAAAGATTGATTAATGGATACAAGCACACAGTTTGATGGAAGAAATAATATCTATTGTTTCATCAAATCGTAGGGTGACTATAGTTCACAATAATCTAGAGTGTTTTTTTAAATACCTAGAGGAGAATAATTTGAATGGTTCTAGCAGGAAAAAAAAGACAAATATTTAGATGATGGATATCTCAATTACACTGATTTTTATCTATGCAATTTTTTTAACTTTTATTTTGAGTTCAGGGATACATGTGCAGGTATGTTACATAGGTAAACTTGTGTCGTGGGGATTTGTTGTATAGATTATTCCATCACCCAGGTATTAAACTGGATAAAGAAAATGTTGTACATATACATCAGAGAATACTATGCAGCCATAAAAAAGAACAAGATCATGTCCTTCGCAGGGGCATGGATGGAGCTGGAGGCCATAATCCTTAGCAAACTAACACAAGAACAGAAAACCAAATACCACTTGTTGTCACTTAAAAGAGGGAGCTAAAAGATAAGAACACATGAACACATAGAGAGAAATAACACACACTGGGGTCTATTAAAGAGTGGAGGGTAGGAGGAGGGAGAGGATCAGAAAAAATAACTAATGGATACTAGGCTTAATACCTTGGTAAGCTTCACAAATTTTATGAATGTAGAAGATGGAGCAAGATGACTGAATAGAAGACTCACTGATCATACACCAATCACAAGGACACCAACAAAACTACACAGAAAAAACACCTTCATAAAAACCAAAAGTAAAGTAAGCTCTCATAGTAACTGGTTTTAACTTCATATCACTGAAAGAAGCACTGAAGAGATTTTTTTTAAAAGTCCTGAATCGCCGATGCTACTCCTCCGCAGTGTGGTGCGGAGAGCATCTCTAGGCACTGGGGGAGGAAGAACACAGCAATTGTGGGGCATTTAACTCAGTGCTGCTGTGCTAGAGCAGAAAGGAAAACCAGACCAAACTCAGCTGATGCCCCCCTACAGGGGCAGCATTTAAACCAGCACTTGCCAGAGGGGAATTGCCAATCCCAGCAGTCCAAAACTTGAGTGCCCACAAACCTTGCCACTGAGGACCAAAATGCTCACAGTCTCTAAGTAAACTTGAAGGGCAGTTTAGGTCACAAGGACTGCAACTCTTAGGCAAATCCTAAGGCAGGACCAGACTCAGAGACAGTAGACTTGCAGTACATGCGACTGAGATGCCATGAAGGATGCAGTCCTGGTAGCATTCATCAGCTGCTAACTGAAGAGCCTTTGAACCCTGAATAACCATCAATGATACCTAGGTACTACACTGAGGGCCTCAGATGAGCCTCTGAGACTTGTGGGCTTCATGTGAGAGAGACTCAGCGCATTACCAGTGGTGATAACTAAAGGACAAAACTCCTTCTGCTTGAGAAAAGTATAGGGCATTTTGTCTTGCACCTTAGGTACCAGCATGGCAGAGCACCAAGAGGGCTCTTAGGGTGCCTGATTGTAGGACTTGACTCTTGGATGGCATTTCTAGACCTGCCCTGGGTCAGAAGGGAGCCCACTGCCCTGAAGGGTGAGTCCTGGGCCAGATAGCTTTCTTGACGAGCTAACTTAAGAGCCCTTGGGCCTTAAAGAAACATTGGCTAATAGGCTGACAGTACTCCTTGCGGCCTGGGGTGGCAGTAGCAATAGGCTGAGGCTTCTCTGCCTTTGGAAAAGGGAGGGAAGAGTAAGGAGGACTGTGTCTTGTGGTTTGAGTGTCAGTTCAGCCGCAGTAAAACAGAACACCAGGTAGACTCCTAAGATTTTTTACTGTACTCCCTCTGGACCCACCTGGGCCTGAGGGACCTCACCGCCCTGAAGGGAAGCACACAGGCCTGGTTGGCTTTGCCGCCTGCTGATTGTAGGTAGAGCCCCAGGGCAGTGAGCGAACATAAGCAGTAGCCAGGGAATGGTTACAGTAGGCCTTAGGTAAGACTTAATGCTGTGCTGGCTTCTGGTCTGACCTAGCACAGTCACAGTGGTGGGTCACAGGGGTGCTTGTCTCACTCAACCCCCAGCTTTGGGTGGCTCAGAACAAAGAGAAACACTGCCTATTTGGGGAAAAGTAGGAAAGAGAACAAGAGTTTCTACCTGGCAACTCAATATAAACTGCCTGAAAGGCAAAATAACCAATATAAATCAAGAATCTAACAGGACTGACAGAGCTGAATAACACAAAAGAATTTCACAATGCAATCACAAGTATTAACAACAGAATAAACCAAGCTGAAGAAAGAATTTCAGAATTTGAATACTGGTTCTCTGAAAAAAAGCAGAAAAATAAAGAAAAAAATAGAAAGGAATGAACAAACCTCTGAGAAGTATTGGATTATATAAAGAGGCTGAATCTGTGAATCACTGGCATTCCTGAAAGGGACAGGGAGAAAACAAACCACTTGGAAAATGTATTTCAGAATATCATCCATGAAAACTTCCCCATCCTTGCTAGAGAGGCCAACAGTCAAATTTAGGAAATACAGAGAAGTCCTGCAAGATTCCACATAAGAAGATCATCCCCAAGACTCATAATCATCAGATTTTTCAAGGTTAAAATAAAAGAAAAACTGTTAAAGGCAGATAGAGAGAAAGGGAAAGCCACCCACAAGAGATCCTCATCAGGCTAATAGCAGACCTGTCAGCTGAAACACTACAAGAAGAGATTGAGGGTCTATATTCAACATTCTTAAAGAAAAAAAAAAAAAAAGTGGGCTGGGCAAGGTGGCTCATGCCTGTAATCCCAGCACTTTGGGAGGCTGAGGTGGGCAGATCGCGAGGTTAGGAGTTTAAGACCAGCCTGGCCAACATGGTGAAACCCCTGTCTCTACTGAAAAAAAAAAAAAAAGAAAGAAAGAAAATTAGCTGGACGTGGTGGTGCATGCCTGTAGTCCCAGCTACTCAGGAGGCTGAGGCAGGAGAATTGCTTGAACCCAGGAGGTGGAGGTTGCAGTGAGCTGAGATTGGGCCACTGCACTCCAGCCTGGGTGACAGAGTAAGACTCTGTCCCGGAAAAGAAAAGAAAACAAAATCTTCAACCAATAATTTCATACACAGCCAAACTAAGCTTCCTAAATTAAGGAGGAATATGATCCTTTAAAGATAAGCAAATGTTAAGGGACTTCATTACCACCAGATATGCCTGAAAAGAGATCTTGAAAGGAGCACTAAATACAGAAAGGAAAGACTGCTACCAGCTAATACAAAAACACACTTAAAAACCCAGACCAGTGTCACTATAAAGCAACCACACAAACAAGCTAACATAATAACCAGCTACCGGCACAATGACAAGATCAAATCCGTGCATATCAATACTAACTTTGAATGTAAGTGGGCTAAATGCTCCACTTGAAAGGCACAGAGTGGCAAGCTGGATAAAAAAAGCAAGACCCAATGGTATGCTGTCTTTAAGGGGCCCATCTCACACGTGATGACACCCATATACTCAAAATAAAGGGATGAAGAAAAATCTACCAAGCAAATGGAAGACAGAGAAAAGCAGGAGTTGCAGTCCTAATTTCAGACAAAACAGATTTCAAACTAACAAAGATCCAAAAAAGACAAGGAAGGTGCATTAAATAATGATAAAGGGTTCAATTCAACAAGAAAATCTAACTATCCTAAATATGTATGAACCCAACACAGGAGCACCCAGATTCATAAAGCAAGTTCTTAGAGACCTACAAAGAGACATAGGCTCTCATACAATAATAGTGGGAGACTTCAACACTCCACTGACAGTATTAGACAGATCATTGAGACAGAAAATTAACAAAGATATTCAGGACCTAAACTCAGCATTGGACCAAATGGATCTGACAGACCTTTACAGAAGTCCTCACCCAAAACCAACCGAATATATATTCTTCTCATCACCACATGGCACATACTCTAAAATCAACTACATAATTTGACATAAAACAATCCTCAACAAATGTAAAACAACCAAAACCATACCAAACACCCTCTCAGACCACAGTACAATAAAAATAAAAGTCTCAGTGAAAGTAGCTCAAAACCATACAATTACATGGAAATTAACAACATACCTCTAAATGAAATTAAGGTAGAAATCAATAAATTATTTGAAAATAATGAGAAAAAATATACAAACTATCAAAAGCTAAGGGAGTGTTAAGAGGTACATTCATAGCGTTAAATGCCTACATCAAAAAGGTAGAAAGATCTCAAATTAACAACCTAACCTTGCAACTGAAAGAATTAGAGAAGAAAGAACAAATAAACTCCGAAGGTAGCAGAAGATAAGAAATAACAAAAATCAGACCTGAACTAAAGAAATTGAGACATGAAAAAACATTCAGGAGATCAATGAATCTAGGAGTTTGTTTTTGAAGAAATGAATAAAATAGATAAGCCACTAGCTAGACTAATTAGCTAGACTAAGAAGAAAACAGAGAAGATATAAATAAACACATTAGAAATGAAAGGAATCTTGCTACTGACCCCATAGAAATGAAAACAACCATCAGAAATCACTATGAACAACTCTATGCACACAAACTAGAAAACCTAGAGAAGATGGATAAATTCCTGGACACATACACCCTCCCAAGACTGACCCAGAAATAAACTGATTCCCTGAACAGACCAATAATGAACTCCAAAAGTGAATCAGTAACAAATATCCTGGCAATCAAGAAAAGTCCAGGACCTGATGGATTTATAACCGAATTCTATCAGATGTACAAAGAAGTGCTGGTACCATTCCTCCTGAAATATTCCACAAAAATTGAGGAGGAGGGAGTTCCTCCTCAACTGATTCTATGAGACCAGCATCACCTTGATACCAAAACCTAGTGGATATACAATAAAAAAAGAAAACTTCAGGCCAATATCTTTGATGAACATCAGTGCAAAAATCCTCAACAAAATACTTGCAAACCAAATCCAGCAGCACATCAAAAAGCTAATCCACCATGATCAAGTAGGCTTCATCCCCGGATGCAAGGTTGATTCAGCATATACAAATCAATAAAGGTGATTCATCACATAAACAGAACTACAGACAAAAATCACATGATTATTTCAATAGATACAGAAAAAGCATTTGATAAAATTCAATATCCTTTCATGTTAAAAAAAAAAACTCTCAATAAATAAGGTATCGAAGAAATATACCTCAAAACAATAAGAGCCACATATGACAAACCCACAGCCAACATTATACTGAGTGGGCAAAAACTGGAAGTATATCCCTTGAAAACTGGCACAAGACAAGGATGCCCTCTCTCACCCCTTCTATTCAACATAGTATTGGAAGTCCTAGCCAGAGCAATTAGGCAAGAGAAATAAATGAAGGGCATCCAAATTGGAAGACAGAAAGTCAAACTATCTCTGTTGGCAGATGACATGATTCTATATCTAGAAAATCCCATAGTCTTAGCTCAGAAGCTCCTTCAGCTGATAAACAACTTCAGCACAGTTGCAGGATACAAAATCAATGCACAAAAATCACTTGCATTCCTATATATCAACAACAAACAAACCAAGAGCCAAATCACAAAGGTAATCCCATTCACAATTGCCATGAAAAAAAATAAATACCTAGGAATATAGGTAACCAGGAAGGTAAAAGAGCTCTACAGTAAGAATTACAAAACAATGCTGAAAGAAATCAGAGAAGACACGAATAAATGAAAAAAATATTCTATGCTCATTAATAAGAATAGTCCATATCCTTAAAACGACTATACTGCCCCCAAGCAATTTACAGATTCAGTGTTGCTCCTATCCAATTACAATGATATTCTTCACAGAACTAGAAAATATTATTTAAAAATGTATATGGAACCAAAAAAAAGCTCAAATAGCCAAGGCAATCCTAAGCAAAAAGAATAAAGCTGGAGGAATCACATTACCCACATTCAAACTGTACTACAAGGCTACAGTGACCAAAACAGCATGGTACTACTACAAAAACAGGTACATAGACCAAGGGACTAGACTAGAAAGCCCAGAGGTAAGGCCACACATTTATGACCATCTTATCTTTGACAAAGTTGACAAAAACATGCAATGGGGAAAAGACTCCTTATTCAATACATAAGCATAGGGATAACTGACTAGCCATTTGCCGAAGATTGAAGCTGGACCCCTTCTTTACACCATATACAAAAATCAACTCAAGACGGATTAAGGATGTGAGTGGTGGCTCATGCCTGTAATTCCAGCACTTTGGGAGGCTGAGGTGAGTGAATTGCTTGAGGCCAGGAGATCAACACCAGTCTGGCCAACATGGCAAAACCCTGTCTCTACTAAAAATACAAAAAAAAAAAATAGCTGGGTGTGATGGTGCACACCTGTAGTCCCAACTACTCAGGAGGCTGAGGCACAAGAATCACTTGAACCCAGGAGGCAGAGGCTGCAGTGAGAAGAGATGGTGCTGCTGCAGTCCATAAAAACCCTGGAAGGCAGCATAGGCAATACCATCCTGGACATAGGAACGAGCGAAGATTTCATGACAAACACACCAAAAGCAATCACACCAAAAGCAGAAATTGACAAATGGGATCTAATTAAACGTAAGAGCCTCTCCACAGCGAAAGAAACTATCAACAGAGTAATCAGACAACCTACAGAATGTGAGAAAATATTTGCAAACTATGCATCTGACAAAGATCTAATATCCAGAATCTCTAAGGACCTTAAATAAATTTGCAAGAGAAAAACAAACAACCCCATTGAAAAATGGACACAGGACATAAACAAACACTTCTAAAAAGAAGACATACATGTGGTCAACAAACACATGAAAAAAAGCTCAGCGTCACTGATCATTAGAGAACTACAAATCAAAACCACAATGAGATACCATCTCATGCCAATCAGAATGGTTATTATTAAAATGTCAAAAAAACAACAGATCCTGGCAAGGTTGTAGAGAAAAAGTAACCCTTACACACCGTTGGTGGGAGTGTAAATTAATTCTGCCATTGTGGAAGACAGTGTGGCAATTCCTCAAAGACCTAGAGGCAGAAATACCACTTGATCCAGCAATCCCATTACTGGGTATACTCCCAAAGGAATAGCAATTATTCTATTATAACGCACGTGTATGTTCACTGCAGCACTATTTACAAGAGCAAAGTCACGGAATCCACCTAAATGTCCATCAATGATAGAGTGGATAAAGAAAATGTGGTACATATACACCATGGAATACTATGCAGCCATAGAAAGAAATGAGATCATGTCCGTTGCAGGGACATGGATGGAGTTGGAAGCCATTATTCTCAGAAAACTAGTTCAGGAACAGAAAACCAAACACTGTATGTTCTCATTTATAAGAGGGAGCTAAATGATAAGATCTTATGAACACAAAGAAGGAAACAACAGACAATGGTGTCTACTTGAGGATGGAAGGTGGGAGGAGGCAGAGGAGCAGAAAAGATAATGATTGGGTACTGGTCTTAATACCTGGGTGATGTAATAATATGTCCAGCAAGCCCCCATGACATATGTTTATTTATGTAACAAACTTTCACATGTACTTCCAAACCTAAAATTAAAATTAAAACAAAGAGAACTACAGACCAATACCTCGTACAAACATAGATGCAAAAATAATCAGCAAAATATTAGCAAATTGAATCCAACATCGTATAAAGAAATTATACACTGCAACTAACTGAGATTTATACCAAGTGTGCAAGGCTCACTCAACATTTAAAACTCAATTATATAATTTACCACGTCGACAGGCTAAAAAAGAAAATCACATGATCATATCTATAGATGCAGAGAAAGCATTTGAGAAATGCAATGCCTGTTTATGATGAAACCTCGCAGCAAACTAGGAATAGAGGGGAATTTTCTTAAGAAGATCTACAACAAGAATACAGCTAACATCATACTTAATTGTGAAAAAATAAAAGTTTCCACACTAATATCAAGAATAAGGCAAGATTGTCTCCTCTTTTTACCTCCTTTTCAACATTGTACTGGAAGTACTAGCTAATTCAGTAAGGCAATAAAAGGTGTACAAAAGGGAGAGGCAGAAATAAAACTGTCTTTGTTTGCAGATGGCATGATCATCTATGTAGAAAATAAAAAAAAAAATTAAAAAAACTCCTGGAACAAATAAGCAATTATAGCAAGGTTGCAGGATATAGGGTTAATATATAAAAGCAAATGTGAAGAATGCTGCAATAAACATGGGAATGTAAACATCTCTTCTACATAGCGATTTTATTTTTCTTTGGATAGATACACAGTTGTGGGATTGCAGGATCATATGGTAATTTTATTTTTTTTAGTATTTTGAAGACTCTCCATACTATTTTCCAACATGATTGTACTAATTTACATTCTCACTAACAGTCTACAAGGTTTCCTTTTCTCCATATCTTTACCTGCACCTGTTATCTTTTGTCTTTTTGACAATAGCCATTCTAACAGGTGTGAGGTGATATTTCATTGTAGTTTTAATTTGCATTTGCAAATTAAAGAGGGTTTGAAACTAAAAATACAATGCCATTTACATTAGCACCCAAGAAAATGAAATACTTATGTATAAATTTAGCAAAATATGTAAAAGAAAAGCCATAATACACTGACGAACAAAACCAAAGAATTGAATACTTGAAGAAATATTCCATGTTCATGCATAGGAAGACTCACTATTATCAAGACGTAGATAATACAGACATCTTAACAAGTTATTTCCAACTTGATCTATAGATTCAATGCAACCCCAATAAAAATCCCAGCAAGTTATTTTGAGGACATCAACAAACTGATAGTACAGTTTCTGTGTAAAGGCAAAAGACTCAGAATAACCACACAATATTGAAGGAAAAGGACAAAGTTGGAGAACTGCCACTACACAACTTCAAGACTTACTATAAAGTCACAGTAATCAGGACAGTGAGGTATCAGTAAATAAGTAGACAAAGAGGTCAAGAAGACAGGATAGAGAGCCCAGAAATAGACATAAATACAATCAATAGATATTTGACAAAGGCATAAAGGCAACATAATGGAGAAACACAGACATTTCAACAAATGATGCTACAACTGGACATCCACATGCAAAAAAAAAAAAAATGAATCTAGACTCAGACTTTCCACCCTTGATAAAAATTACCTCAAAGTGAATCACAGACCTAAGTGTAAAATTCAAAACTATAAAAAGCCTAGACTATAACAGCAGACAACCTAGATGACCTGGGGTATGCACTAACCTATTGGACACAACACCAAAGGCATAATCCATAAAACAAATCATTGGTAAGCTGAACTCTATGAAAATAAAAACTCCTCTGTGAAATACAATGTTAATACAATGAAAAGACAAGCCCCATAAGGGAAGAAAATATTTGCAAAAGACAAATCTGATTAAGAAAATTGTGATCCAAAATATATAAAGAACTGTTAAAATTCAACAATACAAAAACAACAACCCAATTTAAAATGGGCCAAAGATCTTAATAGACACCTCATCAAAGAAGCTATACAGATGGCAAATAAATATATGAAAAGACATTCCTAATCATGTCATCAAGGAAATGCAAATGCAAACAAAAATGAGATACCACTACACATCTAATAGAATGGTCAACATATGGAGCACTGATAATACCAAATGTTGGTGAAGATGTGAAGCAACAGGAACTCTCATTCATTGCGTTAGGAATATAAAATCATATATCCACTTTGAAAGAAAGCTTGGCATTTTCTTACAAAATTAAACATATTCTTACCATATTATTCAATAATGGTGTTCCTTGGTATTTACCCAAAGGAGCTGAAAACATGTTCACACAAAAACCTACATATGGGTACTGACAGCAGCCTTATTCATAATTGCCAAAACTTAGAAGCAACTGAGATTTCCGTCAGTAGATGAATGAATAAACTGTGGTACCTTCAAACAATGGAGTATTACACAGAACTAAAAGGAAATAAGCTATAAAGCCATGAAAAGATACAGAGGAAACTTAACTGCACAGTACTAAGTGAAAGAATCCAATCTGAAGAGACTACATACTGTATGATTCTAACTACATAACATTGTAGAAAAGGTAAAACTATGGAGATAATAAGAAATCAGTAGTGTCCAAGAGTTTGGAGGAAGAAAGGATGAATAAGTAGAGCACAGAGGATCTTGAGGGCAATGAAAATACTCTGTGTGATATTATAATTAATTATGAATACATGTTATTATACACTTTTTGCAAACCCATAGAATGTACAACATCAAAAATGAACCCTAATGTAGACAATGAACTTTGGGTGATTATGATATGTCTGTGTAGCTTCATCAATTGTAATAAATGTACCATATTGTGGAGGATGTTGATGATGAGGAGACTATGCATGTGCAGGGAAGGGAATATATGGGAAATGTCAACATTTCTCTCTTAATTTTGCTGTGAATCTATCACTGCTCTAGAAAAAACAAAGTCTTAAATAAAAAGGAAGGAAACACACATAGACATTAAGTGATATTTCAAGTATAGTCTATTACTTAAATTCAAATAATGTTATTTCTTAGAATATTGCTTTTGAGTACTTAAAAAAAAGATACATTGTTATTCCTTGCACTAAATTTCTGAATGCTGATATAAATAAATAAGAAACTGTTAATTTTCAAATTCTGAATATCAGATTTAAAAATTCAAAAGGTATCATCTTCTCAATCTTCTGTTGAGATATTAGTACACTCTCATAAAATAATCAATATTTTTAAAAATAATAAATTTATAAAGAGAAAGGCAAAATTCTAATTCTAAGTTCGGGGCAGACACAGGGCAAGGAAGGCTAGGAAGATAGTACACAATGGTCAGATAAAAAAGAATATTCTAGAGTTCAGAAGGTGATATACAATTTCAGAAAAGTAGACTACAAGGAAAAATAATAATTCTTAACTGCCAAATGAATCAGTGTTTGCTAAGTTATTGATGGGAGTCTATAATATTACATAATAAACTTGTTGCAGAGATAAAGCAGAAGATATGTATCCCTACTTTCTGCAGCAACGCAAAAATATATTGAATACTAGGTTGCAAAGTGCAGACAGTAAGTGCAATAAAAATTGCAAAGAATAAGAGTTAAATGTGGCCTAGTACACCAGACACCAGAGAAGGCTTTGAAGAGGAATTAGAACTAAAGCTGATGTAGGTGTTGGGGGCCATTTTAAGAGGCAACGCTGGAGGGAAGACATTTCAGGAGGCGGATAGTTACACATTAAGACAATCCCTAAAGTACTAACAATTATTTCATGTAGGTGATTTTGGTTCTCCTGATTAAATTATAATTTTGTCAGTGCTATCCAGTGAGCTTAACATGATCCCCAACAACCCTAGCAAGATCATCATTAAAGAGATTTGGGGAAGCAATTTGTGAGCACTTAGAAAAGGAGGTGGTGATCATTGGAACACACCATGTAGCAACAAAGAATAAGCTCTGCCAAATAACCTCATCCTCTATAAGTCAGTCTAGTAGCCTAAGAAAAGGAAGGCTATAAGTAAAGCGCATATTAATTTCTGAAAAGTATTTAACAAAACCCCTTTTGTGGTGTTCTATTAAAGACAGGGAAATAGAAACTAGATAGTAATATAACTTGCCAGTTAGATACACGTAGTTGAAGAACTGTATCGAATGAATGTTGATTTATGGAGCAACAGAAGCTTCTAGAGAAAGAAATTGTACTTGGAACAAGACAATGAAGCCATTCCAATGATTTCTTCTCATCTGATTACTAGAAAGTCATTGCTTGGTCCAGGATCTTTTTTTTTTTAAGTATTTTAAGGTTTTGTTTTCATTTTAAATTTAAATATAACAACAGCAGTATGTCCTCTTTCCCCTTCTTTTGCCAATTCACAGGGAAATTGCAGAATCTTTTTACTTCCTGATCCCTTGGTCAGGAGCAGTATAACCTCTCTCCTTTCCACCATATTCTATTCATTGAGTTTTTGTAGGTATCTCACGTAATTGGATGTTGGATGGAGGGATGTCTGCAGATCACAGGTTTATGAAAGGGGCACCTTCAAGGCTGCTTAGGTGTTCCTGGTGGAGGATAGACAGCCTTCCTTCCCCTTCCCTGTATGGAGTCCCTCCACTTTTTCTCTACATTCCAAGTTGCTCCTATGCCACCTCCTCTCCCCATTCTTATTGATAAATTATATCTGAATCTCCTCCTTTGCAAAACTTTTTTAAGCTTTTTAAGCTGGGGAAGAGGAAAATGACCTTCAGGGCACATGTAAGAGAGCAGAAGACTAGGGATATACACAAAAAACACAAAGATTTCTATTTTGAGAGGTCTGTCTTACATTAATGACAAAATTGATTAGTTTTGAAAATTTAGATAATCATAAATAAACCACTGATAAAAATAATTCCACAAAATAATTATAATCCTATCACCCATAAAACAGTCACTTTTAACATTTGTGCATTTACCATTCCAAAAATGTGTGTGTGTGTGTGTGTGTGTGTGTATGACAACAACATTATTAAAAATGAGTGAAGTTCTTACAACCTGCTTCTTTTTACTAGATATTTTTAGTTGATCTTAAACACGGCCACAAATTATTTGTATCTCTATTCATCACATCAGAAGGTGAGCTATTTCCTTATCACTTAGATCTGGATATGTGACCTGCTTTGATCCATGTGGTAAAAGTAACACTGTGTGAGTTATGGAGCCTCAAATAACTGAGACACTCCACTCAACATCACCAACCACCATTCAGATAAGTGAAGCTATCTTTGCCTCTCTGACATCAATTAAAGCCATCAGATAACTACAGCTATAGAAGTGCCCTCAGAAGAGACAGGCAAACCCCCCTGCCCCCCAGATTGCTGATCCACAGTATCATGAAAAAGAAATTGTTTCTGTTTTAAGACACTAATTTTTTGAGACAAAAACTGAGTGTTAATATCTGGGAGATTCATTATACAGCCAAAAAAAAAAATAAGGCTGAAACCACATTTTAGAATGAACATAATTTCTGTCAACTGGTAAATTTATGCAGTATTTTAATGGAGGTATAATACCCTATCATATGAACAAACCAAAATCTAGCCAATTTATTATCATTGGACATTTAAGCCATTATAACTTTCAAGTAGTATAAATTACTCTCCTTTTTCCACACAAAGTATTTTAAGTCATAGCTTTACATATATAATTATTTTCTTAGAATAAACTCTTAGAAGTAGGACTAATAAGCCAAAACATTAGCAGGGTTTTGATCTGTACAGCTAAATAGTTGCAGCAATTTTAAAGTGTCATTCACCAGCCATGTAACTGGAAGAACAGAATATAAATAACCCTGAGGAGATGACTTCAAAGGACTTGAAAACAGTATTCAAATATTGAAGAACTGCTTTATGTAAGAATGTTTGATCATATAGAATCTCTGTAAATCTAAGAGGTAATAATACATCTCAATATACAGAAATAATGGAGTGATGTAGTTATTAAAGTGTACTTCTTTGAAAAAAGGATTCCCTATTTCTAGAAGCATTTAGGTAGAGATTAATCATTATGTTCATGGGTACCATAACAAGATTAGGTCCCAAATTCCTCCCTTCCCCCTGCTGCCAAGTGGCCCATCTAACTCTATGTCAGTGTTAGACAGTGATGAATCTCATCTAAACATAAGCCATGCTGTCAGAATGACAGAGGCTAAAATCCTTCTCAACTCAGTACCCGGTCATCAGTCATCCTAAGACCACCTGTATTTTTTTCCAGAATGCCTCCAGAACCAATGCCAAAATTTAACATAGCCTCAATGAGGCTTTTTCAAAAGAAACACTTCGCCTACATGAAAGGGACAATATGATCAACATTTGGAGAAAAGCAGAAAAGATAGAGATATGGAGAGAGAGAGCCCTAATAGTAATCAAATATCTATCTACCGTCTACTATATTAGCCAGGTTTTTCTTAGAGGGACAGAACTAATATGATATATAGATGTATATATTTAAAGGGGAGTTTATTAAGTATTAACTTACATGATCACAAGGAACCAGAATAGGCTGTCTGTAAGCTGAGGAGCAAGGAGACCCAGTCTGAGTCCCAAAACTGAAGAACTTAGAGTCCGATATTTGAGGGCAGGAAACAGCTAGCACTGGAGAAAGATGTAGGCTGGGAGGTTAGGCCCGTCTCTCTTTTTCACATTTTTCTGTCTGCTTTAAATTCGCTGGAAACTGATTAGATTATGCCCACAATATAGATCTGGGGTGGATCTGCCTTCCCCAGCTCCCTGACTCAAACATTAATCTCTTTAGGCAACACCCACACGGATACACCCAGGATTAATACTTTGTATCCCTTAATCCAATCAAGTTGACACTCAATATTACCCACCACACCTACTAAAACTGGATTTTAGCAGCTTTTCTGTTAACACTGTGATCTAGCCAGTACTTTTCAAACAAATCTCTCAGTTGAACTAAAACTGTTTTGAATTTTTGCTCTCAATCAACAATCTCAACTAATACAATCCTTTCCATCAACAAGCTTACAAATTAATTATAACTGCTGGGTAAACTCCATATGGAATATTTGCTGTTGGTGATCTTGTTAAAGACTATGAAAAACATTTGACAATCTTTGACACATTAGGGATAGTTATTTTATCTGAGATATAGATTTCAAGCATTACTTATTGGCATTTGGCAAGCTTTTTAACACCACAGTGATGGGGTCTGCCCTATGGTAAATATTTGTTAGTTTCATAGTTATTACAGTCTTGGCAAAGTTCCTAAAAATACAGACTCAGATTCAACAAGCTCCAGTTAGGATGGGGCTGGCTAGTACACGGTTGCCCTGGACATTCTACACTAGAAGTTCCTAGATGCTGGTAAAGTAAATGTTTACCACCTTAAACCACCTCATTTATCTTTCCCTTTAGACTTTATAGCTATACTAATGCTACCCGGTTCCTCCTCTGTCCCTGTTCTCAGCATTTCGCTGTTGTGTATTCAGATCAAGGATTATCAACTGGTGACTTTTAGGCTCTAGTGATGGACATGCAGGGAGAGCGGCGTTGACAGCATTTTTTTGTCCCTCATAAAGTTTTAAAAGGCAACGTATCTATACAAGTGTTATGCTTTGTCATAGAACAAACAGCCTGTTTCACAGTAAATATTATTAACTGCATGCTCCCTAAAGTGTGCAACCCTTAGCTAATGTGGCTAACAGTCTACAGTATAGCTTAAGTAGGGAAACACTATTCTAGACAACAATGAGTCCTCCTTGATACTCAGGATTTACAGTCTCCAAAGGCAGTAAAGCTGAGATCCAATTTAGATCTCCTAAAACCAGACCTACCCACTCTAGTCATAGTCAAATATAAGCTGCTTGGGCTCTAAAAAAAAAAAAAAACAGGATCAGAAAACAAAACACAGTGATATTAATCTTTCTACATTTTACTCCTTTTACCTCAGAAGCCAAAATTTCGTCCTATCCCAGCAGCTAAGTTAAATCAGCAGGGAAGATTGAATAGAGGTCAGAATAGAGGCAAACAAGGTGATATGAAGTGAAGTATATGTGTGTGAACTTCCTTCACAGTCAACTACCTGAGAAGTAAATTTATTTGCAAATGGAAAAATGTATTACTTTGTGCTGGACATGAACTGTTTAGATATTTATGCCACTTTTTGACAAACTCTTTGGAGTACTAGTCCCAAAGAAAAGAAAAAGCTCTAGCTGAGAATTTATGCCCTCCATTGCCGTGTCTCTCCTCTCAATGATAATCAATGACAAAGCGAATACTTCCAGTAAGATCTCAGCATATTTCAGAAAATAAAAAATGGCCTATAATCCACCTTTTTCCCAAATATGTTCCATGGAATGCTAGTCTCAAGAAATAATTTATGGAAAAATAACAGCTGGAGGGATTTTTTTCCAAATAAGTTTGGGCAACACAGCACCCTCTATCGCCAACCATTATTAATACACATATTAAAAGCTTTGAGAAGCCCTAGTTTAAAGGAACACATTTAACTTTCCTTATTTCAATATAATTCAAAGGTCCAGGATTGTCTTGGGTAACATTTTTAATGTAATTTTTTGAAATAATATTTTCGCCGGGCGCGGTGGCTCAAGCCTGTAATCCCAGCACTTTGGGAGGCCGAGACGGGCGGATCACAAGGTCAGGAGATCGAGACCATCCTGGCTAACCCGGTGAAACCCCGTCTCTACTAAAAAATACAAAAAACTAGCCGGGTGAGGTGGCGGGCGCCTATAGTCCCAGCTACTCAGGAGGCTGAGGCAGGAGAATGGCGTGAACCCGAAAGGCGGAGCTTGCAATGAGCTGAGATCCGGCCACTGCACTTCAGTTTGGGCGACAGAGCGAGACTCCGTCTCAAAAAAAAAAAGAAATAATATTTTCAAAATACACTCTGGGAAATTCTGCCCAAGAGCTTCTATGCATGAAAGCTTCTGATATAAAGGGGCATTTGTGTTTGATGCAGTCTTTTCCGTATTTTCACTAAAACACTATGAAGACCAAAAAAATGGAAATTCACATTATCCATACAAATTAGGATTAGTAACTGATAGTTGATATAGTTTGAATATTTGTCCCCACCCAAATTTCATGTTGAAATATAATTCCCGATCTGGGAGATGGGGCCTGGTAAGTGTTTGAATCATGGGAAAGGATCCCTCAAGGTTTGGTGCTGACCTTGCCATAGTGAGTGAGTTTCCAGCAGATCAGGTTGTTTAAAAGTGTGGCATCTCTCCCCAACTCTCTCTCTTGCTCCTCCTTTTGCCATGTGAGATGCCTGCTCCTGCTTCTTCCACCATGAGTAAAAAGCTCCCTGAGGCATTGCAAGAAGCTGACCAGATGCCAGAGCCATGCTTCCTGTACAATTAAACCTCCTTTCTTTATAAACTACCCTGTCTCGGGTACTTCTTTGTAGCAATGCAAGAGCAGCCTAATGTAAACCTAATGTCAGAATCTGAGAAGACAGGAAATTTACCAACCATCCATTGCTGCAGATTTTCAAGTCATACAGAATTGTGCCCACAATCCTGATAAATGTTCCTCTTTATATACCCGGGAGGAGATAGAGCTTCCAGAAAACTGGTTGAAAAAGGGGTGAAGAAATGACTAGAAGGGATATTTGACATTTTAGGAGGTCTGTTGCCTCTGAAAACTTAGTAGGTAGGAAATGAATATCAAAAAACCCTTTGAAAAACTGGGTACTGAAAACTTCCATTTTCATGTTAAGTTCAGGCAGTCATCAGCATCATAGACCAGCAGAACCACAAGACATTAAACTTTCTAGATACTGGAACTTGGCTATAAAGTACACCCCACTGAAGATCCAGAAGGAGATTGCCCACCATCCATGTGGTCAGAAAAGCCAAAAACATTTGACAAATACTGTGTCTGGAGAAACTATTCCTTTCTTACTTGTTATTTTTTGTAGAGCTGGGGTTCTCACTATGTTGACCAGGCTGTTCTCAAACTCCTGGCCTCAAGAGATTCTCCCACATCAGCCTCCCAGATTGCTGGGATTACAGGTGTGAACCAGCATGCCTAGGCTATTTCTTTTTTAAAATGAAAGAAACAAAGTGGAAAACAAAGAAAAAAAAAGCTCATTATGAAGCATGAAGACTCAGAAGAACAGGAGAAGCCTGAGAGTAATATATTATAGAAAACCAGAAGAAAATTTTAGGAATAATTTGGCATTCTGAAGAAATACTTATAACATAGTAAATGAGTGACATTTAGTGAAAACAGTAATGGTCTAGGACAAAAGTACAGAAAATGATTTCAATATAGTAGGAAGGAGTTTGTGGTGGCAAAAACCCAGCAGTGATCCTTAGTCAGAAGATGCAAGTGAGATTGTTCACTATAATTGGAAGTGTAGCCAGTGTGGTAATCAGAACATTTTGACCAGAGGGATATTTGGTGACATAAGATCCCTAGGAAACAGATGTGTAGCTTACTAAGATACATTCGGATTCATAATATTTGAGAGTCATCCAATTCTCGGACCTGAGGCGATACACACTTCTAGTACTACTAATACTACTGCTAATAATAATACTAATAGCAAAGCCACTTGAAAATTGCTATTTGTCAGACACTGTTATAAATTCTTTACATGTATTTACTTATTTGTTCCTCACAGCAAACCTGTATTATTATTATCCTTGTTTTACAAATTTTACAGATAAAGAATCTAAGGCACAAATGGGTTGGGTAACTTGCCCAAAGTCACAAAGCTCATAAGTGACAAAGTCCATGATTCACACCTGAGTTAATTCATGCGCTTATATTGCTATGTTTCTACCAACTATTATGATAGAACCAAGTGGAAGCCCCTGGAGCTTCTTTTTCCCACCACAATCTAATACAGAGGCCATAAACCTTCCAAAGGGAACCACTGGGAACATCAAAGGAGTACTGGAGGATGAAATCACAAAAGCAATGTAACTTCACGACTAGTTACAGAAATAAAGGCTGAAGCTTATCGTGTTTCCTCCATCAATGGGTCATACATGTATGTGCACATGTGTGTGCATGTGTTTAAATAATTTTATATGTATAATTTCCCTTTACTTTTTCCTTTTCCTTGCCACTTTTTACAAAGTATTATTGTGTATGTAACCTTACAATTTAGTCTATAGGTTGCAGAATGTCAAGATAGAATCACAACAGAACTGAAGAGAAGTTGATTTTTAAGCCAGTCTGAAATTGCATGTGGATGGAGTTTACTTCCCTTGGTAGAATATTAGAGAGAAGAGTATGGAGGATTAAGCAGGACATAAATATGTTTTCAGATACTTGAAGAAAAGTTATTTTCTGTTACTTGTTTTATGTTTTATACTACTTTTTTGAAAATTAAATATTTCTAGCTTCTAACCAGATCCTAGCTTTTTATCCTTCCCACTGTTTTCATGAGCTTCCCCAAGACTCACGGTAAATAACTTTTATGTTTAATTTAACCATAATTGGTTACCATTGTTTGCAAGTAAAAAATTTAACTACACATGTTTATTCTGTGTCTATGTGTTTAATTAAGGTAACTTAAGCCTATATACAGGTCTTGGGAAAGTTGCCAGAAATAGAGGAATTGTTATAAAATAGAGAAGAGAAAGAAAATAAATGAATGAAGTAATAAAAGAAGATTAATAGAGAAAAGAAAAATAAGAGAATTTCAGCAGATTTATTAAGACAAAAATACTTGTGTCAGGGAGTTTAAAAGTCAAATCCTTCAAACATTTTAGTCTGGACAGGAGAAGAAAACTCAGCTATGAATATATACAATGATTACCAAAGAAACCAGAACATATGAAGTATGATGAAAGCCAAGGAAAGAGAAAAATATAAGCATAGATGGAGAAGAGAAAATGGAGCATTTCCTTTTTACTTAATACATCCAGGTCTCATAGAGGCATAGAAAATGTAGAATGCTGCATAGAGTTGAGATGAACTAGGACTGAGTAAAGTACATGGTTGAGCAATGGGGCAATAAAAAGGCCAGGTAGGACATTAGCACTGACAAGAAAACAAAGTAAGAATGAAATTGTAAAATTTGAAACATTCACACTTCTCAGTAAATACAAAGAAAATCAAATACAAAAAGTTAGATTAAGAGTGGAAGCAGATTCCAAACCAATTGGAACTGCCACCTCTAGAAAAAAAAATAAAAGTCAACAAGAGATGAATCAAAGGATTTCTTAGGACCAGTGACTATCCAGCATGAATTTATAATGGATCCAGCAATAGTGAGAAGCTCTGAGAACAGAAGCAGAGAATGAAACTCACTCAAGCATGGGAGCCATCAAAGCAGGAGCTGTAACAGAAGGCCTAAAGGACAAAGATGTCAGGGAGGGGATGTGAATGACCACCTGGCATGCATTTATGGAAAAGTGTGTGCTTTTTTACTTTGCCTAATGGGACAAGCATAAAAATAAGCATAGCCCCTTTACCTAAAACAAATCCAGCCAGGCTTTATGAAAATTATTTAGCACTCTTGTAAAACTTTACATACCAATCTGTACTAGGGCAATGGTATAGACACTGCATAAAGTGAGTTTTAACATGATTTTGTACTTGTATAGGCCTTTATAGTTCACAAAGCACTTTCATAGCATTTACTGAATTCTTACAACCGTAAGGTAGTATAACCTAAAGGAAGGCTGATTTGATAGGCCCATTCACATAATAGCCAGATACAGCATTTACCTCAACATATTCCCAAAGCGGTACCTTTCATGGTAACAAACCAGCCTGCAGCTATCATTTGCCACCAGCCAGGCTAATTCTCTCCGATTGTGTCTCACAGTTGTCCACTTTCATCACCCATAGCTACTACTATCTGTACCCACTGTGAGAACACTCATAGTCCTAGGAAGTGTACTGTCTTCAGATATTCCCAATGCTGCCAATACTAATAGAACCAGAGCAACGCTGAGGCCTAGGCAGGAACCAGGAAACAAGTTTCAGTATAGCTCTGTGTAACACACTGCTACCTGGATCACAAAGCAACTAATCTTTAATTAGATTCTCACGAAGTCTCATGAGAATAATTCTGTCAGCTTTTCATCCTTGTCATTAACCCTCTAATCAAATAAGTACCTACCCAGTACCAGTAAAAAGATCTAGTCTCAAATCACCTTCTCTATTTTTCCCTCTCATCTGTGTCTAACTCATCTC
Source organism: Rhinopithecus bieti (assembly GCF_001698545.2). Classification (NCBI taxonomy): domain Eukaryota; kingdom Metazoa; phylum Chordata; class Mammalia; order Primates; family Cercopithecidae; genus Rhinopithecus; species Rhinopithecus bieti. The sequence continues at coordinate 138,667 of NW_016825574.1, read as the reverse complement.
CTTCCACAGAACAATCTAGTTAATTACAGATGTCAACTTTCTTAAAAGCAATATTCTCCCAGGTTCCAAAAGCCACAATGTCACTCTCCCTGCACTTTGCCAGATATTGAGATCTTCATGTATCTAAAAGTTTCATTGTAATAGGTTTTTCTGAAAATGCAGAAAATGTCCACCCTGAAAAGTGAATTCAAATTCACCCTGAAAGGTGATGTAAATACTTCACTGAAGATCTTTTTAATAGTTTTAGGTCAATGAAATATCCTTAAAGAAAAAAAAAGTAAACTTGAGTCCTGTCTTTTTCTGTTCCCGCTGCTGTGTAACAAAATACATTAGACTGGGTAATTTGCAAACAAAAATATATTGCTCACGTTTCTAAAGACTGGGAAGTCCAAGATCAAAGCACCAGCAGATTCAGTATCTGTGGAAGTCTTGTTCTCTGCTTCAAAGACGGCATGTTCTTTCTGCATCCTCACATGGTAGAAGAACAAAGGGGGCTAACAAGCTCCTTCACACTTCTTTTATAAGGGCACTAATTCCATTTATGAGGGTTTTGTCCTTATGACCTAATTACCTCCCAAATCCCCACTCCTTCTAATCCCATCATCTTGGTGATTAGGCTTCATGATATAAATGTTGGAAATACACAAATATTCAGACCATAGCAACCCTTACCCCAAATCAAAAATAAAATAAATTTTGGATAAAATCTAAATGTTGAAGGATGAAACAATAATGTTGCCAGATAATAATATAGGAGACTATCTTTATACTCTTGGCATTGGGAAATAGTCCTTAAACAAGGCTAAAGACACTAACTATAAATGAAAAGATTGATAAAGTGGACTTTAAGCTAAAAAATCAGCTGTTCAGGAGAAATCATAAGGGAATAAGTAAGGAGGTTAATAAATGAGAAAAGATATTTGTGATAAATTTAACAAAGTACTTGAACCCAGAATAAATAAATAACACCTATAAATCAAGAAAAAGTAGACAACCCACAAGAAAAATAGGCAAATGCTATGAGCAGGCACTTTGCAAAAGACAATTTCCAAATGGCCGACAAACATAATTAAAAATCCTCAAATAATTAGTCATCAGGGGAATGCAAATTAAAATCACAATGTGATACCACTATATACTCGAATGACTAAAATTAAAAGGATAGATAAAACCAGCGTTACAGAGGATGTGTAGCAACTGCAACTTTCATACACTGTTAGTAGAACTGTAAATTGGCACAATAATCTGAGAAACTGTTTACTAGGGTCTACTAAAGCTGAACATATATATACATCAATTATTACATGTATACTAAACATGAATGCACACATATGTCCACCAAATGACATGTGTAGGAACGTTCCTGGAAGGATTATTTTCAAAAGTTCCAAAGTGCAAACCACTCAAAAGCCTACCAATAATCAAATAAATAAATTTTGATATATTCATTGAATGGAATACCAAATATTGATTAAAATTCATGAACTGACCGGGTGTGGTGGCTCATGCCTGTAATCCCAAACCTTTGGGAGGCCAAGGCGGGTGGATCACTTGAGGTTAGGAGTTCAAGACTAGCCTGGTCAACATGGTGAAACTCTGTCTCTACTAAAAGTACAAAAATTAGCTGCACATGGTGGCAGGTGCCTGTAATCCCAGCTACTCGGGAGACTGAGGCAGGAGAATCATTTGAACCCGGGAGGCAGAGGTTGCAGTGAACCAAGATGGTGCCATTGCACTCCAGCCTGGGCAACAAGAGTGAAACTCCGTCTCAAAAAAATAAAAAATAAAAAATGAACGGCTGCTGCAAACAAATACATGGCCTAACCTCACAAACATAATGAACAAAAGAAGTTAAACACAAAGAAGTTAATACTAAGTGATCTATTTAAATAAAGTTCAAAAACAGTGTTATTTCAGAAAATTAATGTGGTGACCCACATTTTAAAGCATGTGTTTAAACACACATGTAAAAACGATGTTTCCAAGAGTGTTCTTTGAGCACTATGTTGAGAACAGTTTTATTTCAAAGAATAGATGTTGTGACCACCCTGTAGTGCATGTAGTGAAGTAATCAAATGCACATGCTTTTTAAAAACAATAAAATAATGAAATTAATAAATAAAGTTCAAAAAGATGCAAAGCCAAGCTATGGTGTTAGCTGTCAGTATACTGGCTACCTTTGGGGTGAGAATGGGTGGAGGCCCTGACTGGAAACTACCATGAGGTGGCTTCTTGGAGGCTTGTAATAGTCAATTTTTAATTCTGGGTGTTCGTTCAGGTGTTTACTTTGTGGAAATTTTATCATAGAGTTACATACTTATGCCAGAAGAAATCTGTATGTATTTGTATTCTCTAATAAAACAAAATTATTTTTAAAAATTCTCCCCAGAAAATGTAACTGCTTGAAACTTTATAGTTCAGAGAATTTCTTGGCTGATATCTACAGTCATCATTAGAAATCTTTCATATTTTAGTGTGAACTTAGAGCAAGATAATTTGTAACAATAGAAATTCCTAACAGCTAGAATTCTTGTTAGAGTAATTGCCATAAAGACTAGAGGGAGATAAAAGATGATTAAAACAAAAATTCTCATTAACATTAAGTTGGAATTGTATACAAAGCCTTGTATATTTTAAATCTTTAACTTAATAGCTATTACAAGTAATATTTTCAATACTGTAAGAGGATACAGAGATGAAGAAAATACAGGCCTTACCTTTAATGTCCTCATGTCAAGAAAACAAAAGAAATAAGGTCAAAATCTTTATTTATAAATGTGGTTTTCGTGAAATTACTGTCCATCTCTGACAAGATCATGAGCCTTTTAAGAGCAGGGACTGTGCATGTTTTCCTGAATTCCTAATATAGTTTCGGTAACAAGTGGAAACTAATTATAAATTGAACAAGAAAACAGACGGATAAATGGATGATAGATAAGTAACTGAGATTCACACTGCTTCAAGAAGTCAAAGCAGAAAATACATTCAGTTATCTGGGATGGGGGTATAGATGATTGTGTAAGGTTTAAGGAAAGAATGGCATTTTAGATATATTTCAGAGAAGTTTGACATTTAGTTTAAATTTCATTTTTTCTCTTAAGAACTATAAATAGTAGTTGAGGAGTCAGAAAATTATTTTTTAATTTTGCACTTCAAATACATTACATGGGCTTATTTACTGCCTTCTAAGTTTTATTATGCATATATGCATACATGATAAACACATATTATATATGTAGACATAAATATATGTGTCTCTGTGTGTGTGTTTGAGATGGCTCATGTAAATCTTTTTTATAGTTGCAAGTCTATGAACTATATGCACCCATAGTATTATCAAACTATTACAAAACATTGTACAAAAAGCATTCCTTATTTTGTGACCGAAGCCATATTTTAAAATAATGCCATAATGTCAAAGGTTAGGAAAACTTTAGAAGCTTTATTTTGAATTTGGTTTAAATGAATGGGAATATAAAAGTCTTATCCTGGATTAAACTTGAAAAAATAAAATCTGTTAATATTATTAGACTATTGTAATTTTAGGGGTATTTTTTTTTTTTTTTTTTTTTTTTTGAGATGGAGTCTCACCTTGTCACCCAGGCTAGAGGGCTAAAGTGCAGTGGTGCCATCTCGGCTCACTGTAAGCTTCGCCTCCCAGGTTCAAGCAATTCTCCTGCCTCAGCCTCTCGAGTAGCTGGAACTACAGGTAGACACCACTGTGCCTGGCTAATTTTTTTATTTTTAGTTGAGATGGGATTTCACCATGTTGGTCAGGCTAGTCTCGAACTCCTGACCTTGTGATCCACCTGCCTTAGCCTGCCAAAGTGCTGAGATTACAGGCTTGAGCCACCATGCCCAGCCTTAAGTGGCACTTCTAAGTATTGGATTTGACATGATCTTGGCTAAATAGGGGCAAGCAGCACTATATTCATTCAGGAGACAAATGACAGCATGAAAAACTAGAAGGTGAAGGTTGCAGTCAAAATTATTTTGTGTTATTTTTTCAGAGGACATTTTTAATTTTAAGGAATAAAATAAAGTGAATAAAGTGAAAGGTAAAAATATTTTTTAAACCACATGACAACAATACGAATGGGGAAACAAAGGTGGCCATGCTTTGAGGTGATTGGAACTTTAATGAGGATTCAACTCTGATTTCTGGAGCTATGAAGAATGGACTTTTGTGGACCAATGAAATTGTGCTGAAATGGATTTATTAAAGGTCATTTTACAGTGAACATTTTTGGGAAAGGAAACCCCCAGGGAAAATGAAGCAAAGACATATTGGAGGAAAGATGGCAGAGCAGGCAGAAGCAGTACATGTTCCAGCAGATGAATCTGAGCAGATCAATAGGCTTCTTGAAAATCTGTTAAAGCAATTTCATGGATCTGACAACTGGAGCAAGATGACAACCCACTAAGAAAACGCCTGTTTGGGCTGGGCTGTCGAGTTTGTGGGTGCAACAAAGGAGAACTTGTATATGACAGAATCAGGTGCATTAGTTAGCTGCACAGTTGTTAACCATGTTACATATGGGCTAAAAATTTTTTATTGTAAAGTGGAAAGACTCACATGATAATTGTGTTCACTCAGACATTTGCTGTGAAAATAGGGAGTGTTTTAGCCTTTTTCAGTGTCAGTCTTAGTCTCTATAATTAACCACATGCCTGCAGAGTCTAAAAGACTTCAAGTGATTTCTGATTGTGTGTCCTCTGATGTGCTTAGTGGACAGGAGCATAAGTGGTGACTTCCTGACTCTTCATACTTCAGTATAACACAGTTGTCCTTTGGACTCACTTTACATTCGGAAAAGTAACATTCTGCTGTGGGAGTAGAAGAGCTTTGTGTTTACTGTTCCATTTTAATTACCTTCAAATGATCTGAGTCTCATCAGATTTTTGTTGGAATTGGCAGCATATGATGAATTTGATGCATTTAGAAAATACTACTTGAATTTAATGGAAGGAGCCATGCAAGCAGCTTTTGATTCTAATGCAGATACTCACAGAATCTAAGCTAAAATTTAATGCGTAAAAATCAGTCTTGTTTCTGCCAAAATAAATATACTGCTAGAATTTGAGAACAATGTTCATCTTTTTCTCATTATTTTCATTTACTTGCATCTCTATATTTAATACTATTTTTTCAGTGTTTTTTCTCCTACTATTCTGAGTAGGTTAGTATTACTCACATTAAAATAAAATGAATGACCAAAAAAAATCATTATTTTTGTTAAATCAAGTATCATAGTGATACATCCTTGTAAACATATTGGAAGAAAATTCACTAATCAACCCAAGTTTATTCAAGATTGATATCCCTTCTAAGGACCACATATTGTAAATGATGAATAGAATCAGAAGACTCATATAAGAATGAGGATAACCATTCCCTAGGCAGAATCAAGAAAAAAAAAGAAAAGTTTGTTTCTAAGGCTTTCAGGCTGGTATTTCCAGTGTTCATAGTTCACATGATCTCTTTGGAGAGGTAATACTGTGATCCTTAGAGAGTGGTATGGATTCTGTAAAATATGTTCAAAGCCATGGTCTCTGATAAAAATGATTGAAATAACTGTCTTTCTTAACGCTTTTGTTTTGCCATAGACCTGAACTTGGTCAAGGTCATGGGTTTAAGACCTTTGAAAGCCAATTAGATTGTTTTCCTTCTCTGGTAAAGGTTACCTTAAAAAAAAAACTAACTGTTTTCAATACATGCTCTTGGTCTTAAAGGTGATAAGGGAAAGGAATGTGTGTAGCTCAGTGCAAATATTTCACCGATCCTTGAAAATCAGTCTAAAGGGCATATTCTACAATAATAGCAGCATACTGTAAGAAACCAGAATATACCACCCCAAAGGATTATTTTGAGCTGATTATTTTAAGAAACTGCAGACACAGAAGAAGCTCTGAAAACAGAGAAGTTACCCTTTTGAAGGGAAATTTACACCTATATAGGAAATCATTTGTAAGAGCATCTCCTACTCAGCACCAGGAAGAAAAGGATGACTCTGAATCAGTAGAAATGCTTATCAGTGGAGAAGGCACTAACTTAACTCTATAAAATAAACCTTATCTTTGTTTATCTTCTTTTCCTAGGCATCTCCCCATGACTGTCCTTTCCCCAACTCTTTTTTTCTATGTTTCAGTGGATGATGGTATTCAAAGCCATCTCTGAGATTTCATTTCTGTGAGTGTGTCTCATTTATACATGAGGTATACAATTGACCCGAGAAGAATGTAGGGGTTAGGACTGCTGACCACAACACATTTCAAAATCTATATATAATGTCTGACTTCCAAAAACTTAACTATTAATACCCTACTGTTGGCCAGAAGCCTTGCAAATAACACACATACTCTATTAACACATATTTTCTATGATATATCTATTATATACTGCAGTCTTACAATAAAGTAAGCTAAAGAAAGGAAAATGTTATTGAGAAAATCATAAGGAAGATAGATTTACTGTTCATAAGTGGAAGTGGACCATTGTCAATGGAATAATGATGAAGTTCATAAAGTTGGAAAGGAGAGCTTCATTTCTCATTAACGGTTGCAGTGTACAGGTTGGCCATTCTGACAGAGTGGAAAGAATAGCCTTTGGTCAGAAGCCAGAAACAAACACTTTGAGGGAGGGGCAAAGGGAACAGGAATTTATGCTGAGCGAGGTGGTCAAATATACATATTCAATAACCAATAGGAGGAGTCCTGAATATTTATGAAAGAAGTAACATGCCCACGCACAATTCAGCTTCAAGCCCCTTCATGAATTGCAACGTACAAAATTCGTGATGTTGGCATGATTTGAGAGTGGAGTTTTGGGTCCTCTGATGTCAAAAGATAAAGTAGAGCAGGGGTCCCCAAACCCCGAGCCATGGCTTGGTACCAGTCAGTGACCTGTTAGGAACTGCGCCTCACAATAGGAGGTGAGCAGCAGGCACGCAAGCATTACCACCTGAGTTCTGCATCCTGTCAGATCAGGGGTGGCATTAGATTCTCATAGGACCATGAACCCTATTGTCAACTGCACATGCGAGGGATTTAGTTTGCATGCTCCATATGAGAATCTAATGCCTGATGATCTAAGGTGGAAGTTTCATCCCAAAACCATCCTCCAACCCCAACCCCAGTCTGTGAAAACATTGTCTTCCACAAAACTGGTCTCTGCTGCCAAAAAGGTTAGGGACCACTGAAGTAGAGGACACAAAAACCCTCGGTGTGCGTCCTCAATAGACTGGCCAGAACCACTCTAGGATGGCTGAGTTCACGTTTGGTTTTGTGTATTGGCTCTATAATATGAACAGGGAAAGGTCATATCTTTGGGGCCTACCAAGTTTTACTGCTTAGAGTTCTATATTACATGTTTGCATTTTTGTAAATCTACCACTCAAAAATTGTCTAAAATTGCCTACTACCATGGGTGCTTTATATTGTGGTAGGCTAGGAGGAAAGATATTTGAAGCAAGTTATCATGCTCTACCAATATAGCTAGCGGGGTGACACACAGCAAGTGCTTAATAATTTAATTATGTCAGAATAAAAAAAGGTACCAGATGGAGTTAAGCAAGGAAGACTTCATTTAAGACTATTGTAATGGGAGAGAGAGATTTAACACAACTCTGAATATAATAGGCACAACTGGGGATTTATGGGCAGAGCGGTGGACTTATTGGATAGAGAATTACTAAATGGAACATGATTAGATATCAAGAGTTGGAAAAGAAGAACTTGATTAGATATTAGAGTTAGAGGAAATGGGATTCTATAAAAACTAGATAAGCATAATTCTTGCTAAAAGTAGGCTCAGCAGACCAAAGACAGAGTCTAATCAAGAAAAGGGCCTGAAGGAGCCTGACTAGAGTTTATTCAAGAAGGGAATCCTTGTCAGTTCATAAGTATGAAATAGCCCTCTCAGACGCTTGAGAGTATATCAGACATGTATGTGATTGCCTCATTTGCCGATCTAAAAGAACTTTAGTTAGAACTCCTAGAACTCCTATCTTTTTTCTTTCTNTTGTTCTGTCGCCCAGGCTGGAGTATAGTGGCCTGATCTCCGCTCACTGCAAGCTCCGTCTCCTGGTTTCACACCATTCTCCTGCCTAAGCCTCCCATGTGCTGGGACTACAGGCGCCCGCCACCACGCCCGGCTAATTTTTTGTATTTTTAGTAGAGATGGGGTTTCACCATGTTAGCCAGGATGGTCTTGATCTCCTGACCTCGTGATCTGCCCGCCTCAGCCTCCCAAAGTGCTGGGATTACAGGCGTAAGCTACCATGCCCGGCAGAACTCTTATTTTTCAAATAGAGGTTTTGTTTATCCAAACTTCAAAGTTCCTGTGTTCTTGCCTGTTGCCTTTACCTTGAATTACAAAAAAAAAAAAAAAAAAAAAATCTAACGTTACTCTCCGAATTACATCATACAGATGAGTAACATGCTTTTCCTTAATGTTTGCTTGTGACAAATATTGTCCCCTTGACCAAACTTCAGTCAGGCTCCTCTTCCCAAGCAGGCCTCAAACTTTGTGCTTCCATCTTTACATTGCCTGGTTTTAGTAAGAATCCTGTGAGGTCAGTTTATCAAGCATCTCCCACTCTCAATATCTGATCATCCTGAATAATTGACAGAATTTCTCATCCAACCATACCCATGTGATATTGGATTAGACTGGCCTTCCTTCAGGAAGAATTATGTTAGGTCAATTTAGCAAGAATCACCTCACCTTCTTAATAATTTTTCATCCACCAACCCCATTAATCTAATCCTTGGCTATAAATCTCCTCTTCCCTGTTGTAGTTAGAACTGAGCCCAGTCCTATACTGAGGTCTCTGTTCCCCTATTGCAGTTTTTCCTCAATATTGTAAGTTTTTAACCATTTCAACTACAGTCAAGCTCTGGTTTTTCTTTAACACTTGTTCTCTTTCCTTACTATATGAAAAGGAGTTGTTGACATGGATTTTACTTTATTTTATTTTTTCATTTTTAGAGATGGGGTCTTGCTCTGTCACCCAGGCTTAAGTGCAGTAGCAAAATCACAGCTCACTGCAGCCCCAACCTCCCAGAAACAAATGATGCTGCCACCTCAGCCTCCAGAGTAGCTGGGACTACAGGCACATGCTACCATGCTTGACTAATTTTTTTTTAATCTTTTGTAGAGTCAGGGTCTCACTATGTTGCACAGGTTGGTCTCAAACTCATGGACTGAAGTAGTCATCCCTCTTTGGTCTCCCAAAGTGCTAGAACTCCAAACGTGAGCCACTGCATCTAGCTGGGTTGACATATTTTGAGGGCGCAATACCAGACTATTGAGGAGGCTCCTGTATGGCTGTTGATGCTGATGGCTACAGTATATAAGCATTTGGCATTAGATAACTAAAAACAGGATGCGGAAAAAAAAAGACCAGATGTATCAGCCAGGCTTTACTCAAGATGTGCTGTGTGGCCTTGAGATTTGATTCAGACTTTGATTTGGTAAAATAAAATAATCATTGTATCTTACATTTTTAAATGTCTGTCTTATGATGAGTGTACAATAATTATTCACTGAATGACTAATGCTTTGCACTAGTCTCAGTGTTTTTAAGTTCTCAGTGTTTCAAAGAGATTTAGTTTTGTTTGTCTGAATAGTGATTATTATATATTATATAAGCATTAATGAAAATGTGAAATTCATTATTCATGCTCAATGTTTAGAAGAGGCTTCAAGGCAAGGAAAGGAAAGACATGAGACAGTAATGGAAAATAAACTAGTAGAAAGAAAGAATAAGAAATTAAGAATGTATTTCTCTGAGACTTTGGGAGAAGAATGATGATGTGAAAGGGTAGAGGAATGGAGGAAACCAAGAGATACTAATGAGACAAGTTAGAAAAACTGTTTTCCCCTTGGGATATAATTTAACCACTTCTGAATATGAAGGTTAGGGTAAACTTTTATTAATTTTGGTTCTTTCAATTTAAAAATCATAAGTTATTTGAGAACATAAAAACCATTTTTTCATTTCATACATTTCTCAGTTAAACCAAGGGATTTAATACATGTTACTGAAGTATTCTGTTCTCCATGTAAAGTGCTTTATCTTTCAACTACATTATGTCATACCATATGAAATGAATACCAAAGCATGAATATGTCTTCATCAGGCAGGTGACATACTCACGTATTTTTTTAAAGCATCATAAAGCATGGCTATCTTAAGGTTGGTAGTTATCACAAAGAAAATGCCAAAATTTTTTCACCAAAGGAATTTCAAAATCTATGCAAGTTTGCATTTTCATATCATGTTATAATAAATATTACATCATTTTAATATAGTGCCATTCATTTACAGTCACTTAATTATACCCAAAAATAGCTTCCTGTACTATTTCATTACTTTCAGTTACAAGGAGGAGGGGGATGATTGGCCAGCCATTGCAGTGGAACTAAAGAACAATGTGTGTCAAGAAGAGACTATTTAAAATTCAAACTGTTGGTGAAATTGGAGTTAGCAGTTAAAATTGTAGGTGGAATTTCTGTGAGAAGAATGTAGTTATCCAAACTGGATTTTCACCAACCCACCTGAGTACTTCAAAAAAATATTTTTAATACTACAAATAAATACCTCTTTGGTCCCATTTCTCAGTGGAAAGATACCTATTCTTGGGGTGGGTTGAATTTCTGAGGTTTTGCTTTAGTTTTGGCTCGGTAGAAAAAGTGCCACCTACTGAATTGCCAATCTCTTTCCTGTGGAGATCTTTGATAGAGCAAAGAAAACCATTATTAGGTATTTTACGGTTCTTATTAGCATTTGATATCTTAAAATCTGTATTCAAATACTTTTCATTAAGTAGGTCAAGAGTTTTAAGTTCAAAAACTGTACCAAGGTCACAACTAAAGATTACTGATGTCAGTTGGCCCAGGGAGGGGAGTGGTTTGAAAATTATTTTTCTCTTGTATCTCAATCAAGAACATATTTCTCCAATTACACAAAACATGTTAGAACTCCTTTCCATGATAGCAGCTGGGGCAGAACACATACAGGGCAGAATGTTAAGGAATACTGAAAGCTGAGGTTGGACAGCAAAGAGGCAGCGCCAAGCAGAAGTGGATGATCCCTCACAATATTATGTAAAGCACACAGCAAGTGTTCCTTTGAGCATTTAGGAGGAAACAAAATTCTCCTTTGACATAACTGTGAAAAAATAAAAACTTATACAATTAAATTTAACAGACTGAGCAAGAATGATTTGCAAATCGGTCAGCCCTCAGAACCAGAAACTGTTCAGAAAGCTCAGCTCTGCAATGTGGGTAGGTAGCATTTATGAACAGAAAAGAGGTACTGAAACAGCTTGATTGGTTACAGTCCAGTGTTTGCCTTATTTGAACAAGGTCTAATCAGTTGGTTGCCTATGACTGGCCGAAACTTAGCTGTTGTGATTGGCTAAGACATCCTAAATTAGACTCTCAGTTTGTTTCTATGCTAAATTAGGTTTCATTCCCTGCATAGGAACTTAAGCTATGAAGGCATCCTAGTGCCAAGTATAGTTTACTAGTTGTTATTCAAAACTTGTGTCTGTGTTTCAAGTACTTTTCACATATAAACTAAAAATGTTGTAATTTAGTTATATGGACTCTAATATCATAAAGCCACATCTTTATGGTTAACTACTAATAGTGTAGAAAAGTTCATAGTCTCTACACTGCCCCTTATAGGGTGCGAGACTCATTTTCCTCATTTGTTATCAGGGACATTAATAACAGAGGCCATCCAATAGAATTGTTGTATTTGGTGAGTTAGTAACTATAAAACACTTAGAAGGAGACTTGGCCCATAATGAGTGCTGTATAATTATTTGGTATTATTGGAAGGAAAACTTTAGACAAACTAATTTTAACAGAGTTTAATTGAGCAAAAAAATGATTCACGAATCAGGCAGGCCCCAGAACCAGAATAGGTTCAAAGTGACTCCAAGACTATCACATGGTCAGACAACACTTACGGACAGAAAAAGAAAAGTGATGTACAGAAACAGAAGTGTGATACAAAAACAGCTGGATTGGTTACAGCTCAGCATTTTTCTTATTTGAACATGGTTTGAATAGTTGGTCACCTGTGACTGGCTGAAATTCAGCTGCTGCGACTGGCTCAAACAGCTTCTTGTTACTAGAGTAGGTTACAGTCTGTTTATACATCAAGGTAGGTTACAATTCACTATGTATAAGGAAACCTTTGGGCCAGACCTAAAATATGTATGGAGAAAGCTTTAGACCAACTTAGTTCAATTTGAGATGACTACTATTATCTCAAAATCAAGTAGCCCTTTCCAAGAAACTCAATGTACACTCAGAAGAGGATACTAGGAATTGAAGACCACAAGAAGAGAAACTCAGACCTAGGAGAACAGAAATACTTATCTTGGTCATATCTGCCTAAAATCCTTATTAATTCCCTAATGATGTATAAGTCAATATCAGAATTTCCTTCTATGTTATGTATAGACTATAATATTAACTTCTATAAAAAGTATGTAATTCTCATTTTGGCACATGAGTTTAGGCATTCTCAACAACTTTTCCCACTGTTTTTTTTTTTTTTTTTTTTTGAGACAGAGTCTCACTCTGTCACCCAAGCTGGAGTGCAATGGTGCGATCTTGGCTCACCGCAACCTCTGACTCCTTGGTTCAAGCGATTCTCCTGCCTCAGCCTCCTGAGTAGCTGGGATTACAGGCAGGCACCACCATGCCCAGCTAATTTTTGTATTTTTAGTAGAGATAGAGTTTCACCGTGTTGGCCACTAGCTCCTGACCTAGTGATCCACCCACCTCGGCCTCCCAAAGTGCTGGGATTACAGGCGTGAGCCACTGCGTCCAGCCTCTCTTACTCTTTAATAGCGTCTTTTATTTAAAAAAAAAAAAATCTATTCAGATATTTTAAGGGCATAAGCTGCTGGGCAGCCAAAATGAAGGACAGACATACTGTTTGCTAAATCAATAATATCTAGCCTAGGTGGTCCTTTCATATTCTAGTGCCCAGAGTAGATAAAACCAGGTAAAAGTACCCTTTACAATGTTTTTAAATAAATGATTTGTATTATAATATTATTTTGATTATAAAAAATTAGAGAAGATAGTAAAAAGAATTTCTATATAACTCCCTCCCAGTTTCTCCTCTTATTAACATCTTTCATTTGTCATAATTAATGAGCCAATATTGACATAACATTATTAACTAAAGTACACACCTTGTTCAGGTTTCCTTAGTTTATACCTAATGTTCTTTTTTCCTTTTCCAAGGTTCCATCTGGAGTCCTACATTAGATTTAGTAGTCATTTCTTCTGAGTCTGCTCTTGACTGTGACAGTTTTCAGACTTTCCTTGTTTTTGATGATCTTAACAGTTTTGAAAAGTTCTGGTCAGATATTTTACAGAATGTCCTTCAATTAGCATTTTCTGATATTTTTCTCATGATTAGAATGGGATTATATGTTTCAGAAAAGAAGAAATTTATGTAGCTACTTAATTAGTAAAAACTCATAGATACTTATTTTTCGCTTTAGATTGTAATCCAATACAACTTTATATTGCTGCTCAAATTATTCCAGCTTTCATAATTGGGAGCTCTTTTACTTGGCCCTGTGTCCTTTTGAAATACCCTCATCATTGTAGGTTGATTTTTTTTGTTGGAACAGGGTGGGCTTTTTTAGTTCTACCTTACTTTTTGGCACTATAATATGTTCCAGGCTCATGTTGTATATTTCCTACCCCAGTACTAAAATAAGCCATGAAGCCCTGGTTTATTTTATAGGACAATGGTATTAGAAACAAAGATCTGGGTGCTAGCTGTGCTTATTGCTACTGGCATGTCATCATTTCTAGGCTCTCTCAGCTGAAGCAACAGGAAAAAATATATATAGGTGTATCCTAACTTTGAATCTATATAGATAAAGTTGGGAAGAACTGCCATTTTATCAATATTTGATTTTCCAATCCATAAGCTACAAATATCTCACCATTTATTTGAATTTTCTTTGATTCCTTTCATTAATGTTTTATAGTTTTCTGCATACACAATCTGTACATATTTTCTTGGATATATACCTAAGTAAAATTTTTTGTGCTATTGTATATGGTCATGTTTTTTAAATTTCAAATTCCAATTGTTCATTGCTGCCACACAGGGAAACAACTGACTTTGGTATATTAAGCTCGTAGCTTACAAGTTTGCAGGTTTTACCTGCAAAGATGCCACCAGGTTCTCACAAGAACCAAAAAAAATCACCTCATGTCTTTGACTGACAGATGGGGAAAGTGATCACTTTGGAATGCTAAAACAAAAGCCTACTCTCCAATGAAAAAGCAATTACTAAAGTTGTATCTCCCATAGGCAGGAGAGTAATACCCAACTCCAGCCCCCGCTAGCCTTTCATCTAAATGAGGAAGAAAATGAATGTAAGAATTACTTGTGAAGGTCACTCCAGGGACATAGGCCCACTAAAAGACTAAGATTTGATTATAAGATTATAAAGCATTTTCTTCTCCAACTCTTTTTCATCACATTAACAATGAAACAGTGGATTACAGCTGAAAGAGCTGCAAAGCTCAGTCTCTATGAAAGATCTTAAGAAAATCCGAAGTCAACAGAGAAAACAAAAACAAGGACACTAGTGAAATTTATTATCTGACACCTACAGCTACAACAAATATTGAACATAGTCCAACTGCTAGTCAGATTCAGATAAATCTCACACTAATGTCCTATTAACCTCAGTACCTGTTACCCATTATATCATGTCTACATTGCAACAAAAATTTGTAAGGCATACCAAAAGGCAGGAAAAAATCGAACTGAATTCAATTTTTAAAAAGAAATACACTCTCAAAGAAACAAAAACTGAGGCAATTCATAGCCAGCAGACCTTCCCGAAAAGAAACATGAAAAGAAGTTCTTCAGAGAGAAGGGAAATGTGTCAGAAACTCAGATCTATACTTTTAAAAAAGAAAAAGCATCAGAGAGAAAATAACTGAAGGTAAAATAAAAACTTTTATTATTATTCTTAATTGTTCTAATACATAATATTTTTTCAAAGTGATAACAGTAACTTTGAATACATTCTATCTTGATCTACTTATTTGTTTATTAGTTCCAGGACATTTCTGGTAAGTTGTTTGGTATTTTTCTACAAAGACAATCATGTCATCTGCAATTGAAAATGGTTTTACTTCTTTTCCAATCTGTATATTTTCTGTTTATTTTTTCCTGTCTTATTGCATTAGCTAGAACTTTCAGTAACATACTAATAGCAGAGGTGAGAGAAGACATTCCTGCCTTGTTCCTGATCTAAGGGAAAAAGCATGCAGTGTCTCACCAATAAGCATGATGTTATATGTTGGTCTTTTGTAGATTTTTTTATGAATTTGAGACATTTTTCCTTAATTTTGTTTGCTAAGAGTTTTTATTACGAATGGGAATTGGATTTTGTCAAATGTTTGTGTTGTGTCAATTGATATGATGCTTTATATTGATTAATTTTTAAATGTTGAACCAGCCTGGCACACCTGGAATAAATCTCCCTTTTTCAGGATATATCATCTTTTATACATTGTTGGATTTTGTTTACTAATATTTTGTTGATTTTGTTGAACAGTTTGTTGGCTGTTCATAGTGGCTGTTCATAGCCACTTCTGGCTAGGCATAGTGGCTCACGTCTGTAATTTCAACACTTTGGGAGGCCAATACAGGCAGATCACCTGAGCTCAGGTGTCCCAGACCAACCTGGCTAACACGGTGAAACCCAGTCTCTACTAAAAATACAAAAAAACGTCCGGGCGCGGTAGCTCACTCCTGTAATCCCAGCACTTTGGGAGGCCCAGGCGGGCGGATCACGAGGTCGGGAGATCGAGACCATCCTGGCTAACATGGTGAAACCTCGTCTCTACTAAAAAGCAAAAAATTAGCTGGGCATGGTGGCGGGCGCCTGTAGTCCCAGCTACTTGGGAGGCTGAGGCAGGAGAATGGCGTGAACCCGGGAGGCGGAGCTTGCAGTGAGCCGAGATTGCGCCACTGCACTCCAGCCTGGGTGACAGAGCGAGACTCCGTCTCAAAAAAAAAAAAAAAAAAAAAACAAAAAAACAAAAAAACTAGGTGGGTGTAGTGGCAGGAGCCTATAGTCCCAACTTCTCAGGAGGCTAAGGCACAAGAATCGCTTGATCCACGGAGGCAGAGGTTGCAGTGAGCGGAGATGGCACCACTGTACCCCAGCCTGAGCAACAGAGCAAGAGGCTGTCTAAAAAAAAAAAAAAGGAGATTTTGTGTCTGTACTCATGAGAGATATTGGATTACAGTTTAGTTTTCAGGATTTTTAAAATAAACTTTAAGATATTTCTTTCAAGTACATTCTACATTAGTCAGTCAGTCATTTTATACAAAGCTTAAGCTATGTACAGTCTTTCAACAGAGAATCCAATGGGATATGGTATAAAATGGAAGGCAGGGAAGTCTGATTATTATTACTTAGGAAGTAGTCAAACTCATATATCTATTTTTTAAATTACCATTATGATGAAAAAAATAGTAATCTTCCTTATATAGAAGTTGCTTT
>NW_016825574.1:99362-121164 GCF_001698545.2 Rhinopithecus bieti | reverse complement strand
CTCGTGATCCGCCCGTCTCGGCCTCCCAAAGTGCTGGGATTACAGGCTTGAGCCACCGCGCCCGGCAGCTTAGTAGTATTTCTAAGATGCTTTTTTCAACGTCAATATATTGTTTCCTTCTTCCCCTTCTATGAAAACTTCCTTTTACCTTTTTGTCTAACCTCATGATTTCCTTTTGTGTCCATACAGAAAGACTGAATGCCAAGAATAAAATTGACGTCAAATCTCACATGGCTTTCATAACACTTGAGAATAGCCCACTATTAAAAAGAAATGGCTGCACTCCCGAATACATTTTTAGAGATATATTGCCTGACACTTCAGATATGTTCTACAATGATTCTGCCTGCAATCTGTTCACTTTACTTCTTCTTTTTTCCCTCCTCTGTAGTGTTTCTCTCCCTTTTCAACATTTCCCTCTGGCTTCATTTTAGCATTTTTCTCTTGAGTTCTCACCTTTTCCCCTCTTTCCGTTCTCATTTTTTCTTTTATAGTTTGTTGCTCTCTCATGCTCTGCTGGGATTCTTCCCAGTTACTCTTTGGCTTCATGTACATGCAATATGGCAAACTAAATCTGACAAAAGCCTGTCTATTGTTCATCATAGCACCTTTCCAACACATACCAAGTGGTGGGAGAGTTAGGGAATGGAGCTTCCTTGCATGTTAGTATGAATTATTCGGAATGTTGTCATTGAAGGCTAGCGATTCCACATTTTCCATTTTAGCACTTGTTTCTGACACCTACTTCAGGCAAATTTTGTAAGCTTCAAATACAATCCTTGGATCTTCTGTAATGAAGGCAGCTCTAAACAAAGAAGAAAAAGTTTGGTTCATATGTAAGGTTTGGAGGGTAATAAAATATTGATATACTTATATATATCCTACATATACAAGGAGTTGTCCTTGTGAAAACTGTATATAAAAGATAAAGCATATAAGTATAATTATTCAATGTGGTCATAGCAAAGAAAAAATATCTCTCTAATCAAAATCCTGAAAAAAAAGACAAAACGAAACAAAAATAAATAAATAAATAAATCATGGAAGAGGTGGTAGAATTAAGACCTGAATTATGATAACAGAATTAGAATGGGAATTCCAACCATATATATCAAAAATAAGCTAAAATTTTATTTTTATGCTAGTCAAAACAACAGAAATAGTCTGCTTGTGTTTCTGCAACTGGAACCTCTTAGTCATTAAAATAAATCTATTTTACTCGTCATGTCAGAGGCTTCCAAGTGCAAAGTGTACTAAACAAGATGAAAATACTGATTATGTGTAGATGTGACATCTCTGGTGTCCTGACCTCTGAAATTGTATTATATATTCAGGACAGATACCAATGGAAATTTCTATATCTATTTGATCTACTCTACGGTTTGCTATCTATTTTCCTAAGTGAAGAAGGTAGGGAAGTGGGTGAAAAGAATGAGGGTTAGAAAATACACCTAAAATAAAACTTAAATAGTTCCCCTTCGTAAAGTACATGAAACAACTCACAGGGTCATGAGAATACACTATCGGTCAATCTTAACCTTACTTTATCGTGAGGTTTTGTGCTATCAGCTTCACTGACAACTAGACTAGCAATCGATAGTATCAATCCATAGTTATTTGTTTTCTTAGCAGTTTCATGAATATCACTTTTTAAGTAGAATACTAGCAGGAGTTATTTTTCAAGTCGCTTTAAAGCTAACAAAGGTGCCTTTTGCCAGAGTAAAGCTAATTAACTCTAAAATATCAAATCAATATTCTTATTAATATTGTATCCATTATTTGTGGGGAAGAAATCAATGTGTCCTGATCAAAATGTAAATATGCACAATGATGCACTCACACTAGGGAACTTACTATTTTTTCTAAGCAAGCACATTTGAGTCAGTAAGACATGTATTAGGCAATTGTCTTTGAATTCACTGAAACAGTGCCCTCTTTGCTATGACTATGTCTAGTAAGATTTTTTTTGATGTTTTAGAGCTGAATTTATTCTCAGCATAGATGAGCCTGGTGCCACCTTGAATATTCACCATTCAGAGACTGCCACTTTTGCCATGGGAACTCACACATGCAACTTGTTTCCATGACAGCCTGTAAATTACAGGTCCCAAAGTCAGCTGCAAGGAAAAGAGAAAATAAATTAAAAAAAAAAAAAGACCCTTGCCTTACTTTTTGGCAGACTTATCTTGGATATTACTGATGGCTTTTTGGTTTGGTTTCAAAACCACCTGTGTCATAAGGGAGACATTGAGATTGTGCTTTCTCCTGCAAATTAGCAATTAGAGCCAAACTGTCTTCTGTGAAGCAGAAAGCTAATACAAGACTTAGGGAGGAAAGAAAGTATTTTCATAAGTCATGCACCAGATGAGGGTCTCTTCATGAACAGGCCACCCTGTCCTACTGTTATCTACTTTTAAATCTCTTATGGACAGCAACTGCTTCAATGAAGGCAAAAGCATCAAAACTCTAACATTCTAATGAATAATATGAATATAAAACATTTGAATATTCAGAAAAAGTCTAAAATTCAGATAGAGTTTAAGACCCACAATCATCTTTAATTTACGTTTTGACAAATATATTTCTCTGTAGGACTATCTACTCTGGCAGCAAACCAAATGTTGAAACCAAAACAATTCAAATATGGCATTTTGTAGGCAGGGCAGTAGAAGCTGACATGAACCCAGCACCTACCTCCACCCTATATATTATCATATTTAATTTTCACACGGGTCCTAGAAGGCAGGAGAGTTTTATTTCCATTTTCCAGTTGAGTTGAGGAAACTAAGGCTCAGAAGTGCTAAGTAAATTGTTCCGATCACTAAGTGAAGCAATCAGAATTCAAAGTACAAGAATCAACTCAAATACATCCACTCAACCTACAATTGTCATCTTTAAATATGGAATTCAGAGGAAAAGCATTATTTATTTACTTTTACACTTTGAAAAAACTCTCTTCAAGGTAATTTATATATCAGGATTTCATTTTACAATACACACATACCTTGCAATAAAAGACAATATAAACAGATTAACGCATCAAGTTGCCTGGCTTATTACAGATTTCACTCATTAAAAAAAAAAAAAGGAAAGGAAATAAATGCGGTCATTTGCCACATAGCAGGCCACTGTGCTTTTTTTTTTATCAATTCAGTTTCTGTGCATGTAGTTCAAGGACAACATAGGGCCTGATATAGAGCCCCTTCTTGATTTATATTTTATTTCCTGTAGAACTACAGATTACAGTATGCCTTTGTTTCAGATAAAATCAGGATGTATAAAGCAGTGTTGTACTGACCTCCACATGATGCTAACATTTTTGCTTCAAACTTATACAGATTTTAAATTTATTGCCAAGTCTGAAAAGCCTGGCTAAGACAGTCATTGTGTCATACTAGCTTTATGTTTGGATCCTGTGTTGACATCAACCCTAAATAATCACAAAAGCAGTGCTTTTGCAGATGTATTTGTGCTGGTCTCTGAGTTCTTAGTTCATTTAAATATCAATGAGTTGAAAATGTACTGAAAATCATACCTTAGCTTTTTGTCCTTTTCAGCGTGTTTCATTAAATTAAATTATATTTTAGTTTAAGTCTATGTAGATAAGTATATCCAGTTACCATAAGCCAATTTAATTATATTTTGTACTTGCCCAATTACTGACTTGAAGCAAATCTTTGACTAATAATAATGACTGCACATTACTAATGTTAGTAAGGGAAGTCCTGAAAGCACTTCATTCTCTGTCTATATGGTGTACGTTCCTTTTCTGTTGCTTAAAATATTTCTTTGAATTCTTACTGCATACACATAAATTCAAATTCCCACTGCATTCAAGGTCTTTACAAGTAGTCTTCCTCCTGGCCACTCACTCTTCTATAAATCAGAGCACAAATGTTAAAGCCTATTAGACCTGAATTCAATTACTGCCTCTGCCATTTCCTATCTATATAAATTTAGAAAATTTTATTTTGTTTTACCTTACCTGAGCTGATTCCTTTTTTTGCAAAATAAAGGTAATAGTACTTGACTCAGAATGTTTGTGAGGAGAAAATGTGAAAGAAACATAAAACACTGAGAACAGTGATTGGTCATTTCTGCCAATGCAAGACTTAATCCAGTCCTTCCACACCCACCCCCAGTTCTTTACCAAATTTTCTTCTACGTACCCTGTTCTTTAGCAACACTGAAAAATTTACCTTTCCCCAAATAATAAATGTATTCCTCATCTATTCCTTGACACATGGCACGCACATGGCCTGGAATAGCCTTTACACCCTTCTTTTTGCTGCACTACTCCTTTGTTTCTGAGTATCACTTCCTTTATGATACCTTCCTTGACATGTCTCCCCATGAGTTCTAAGTTCTTATTCTGCATGAGTTCTTATTTTGAACTCATGTAGAACTTTGTACATACTTCAATTATAACACTTAGGATATTCTAATTGCATGTTTATAATAGTCCTTCCCTAGTAACCTGAGCCCCTCAAAGGCAGAGTTGGCATCTACACCATCATTGTGTCACTAGTATCTGGTGTTTAATATTTGTTGAATAAAATAATTATATGCTTAATAAATCATGATCACTATATTCCACTTCTTTTTAATGTGCATTCCTATCCACACATAAGACAAGACTGCTCTATTGTTCTAGGACTTGAACTTAATAGAAACTGGACAGATGTCTGTGTAATTAAATATAATGTGAACAACAGGAACTGGTGTTGTTAAGGGCAAAATATTGATCAGTGAAGAGAGGAGGTGAATTAAGTGGAGTTAAAAAGAGAAGGGAACATGGGAACACCACTTTCATTTATCATTCCCATTTTGATTTTACTTTTGGAAACCTGACAAATATGTAGCAGTAATGTCTTGCAGAAGACAGATTTCATTTTCCCCTTTTAACTTTTAAAATCAGGCTCTAGGAGGTAAAATCCAATCAGAAAATGTGTTTCATGTTAAAATTATGAGATGGATTGTCTTAAAAGCCTTGGTGATGAAAACAGCATAAGAGAAGGTAGACAGTTTGCCTGAGATAAGAACATCAACTTTCCTTCTTTAGAAACAATAAGAGGAGTCCAGAGTTGAAATGAGAAAGCACTGTCGAGGGAGAGCTATATATTCCCGTGTCAAAAGTCTCTTCTGGTCTGCTGACCCAGGCAGATGATCAGGTTGATTGACTTCATCTCTATCACCAGCAAATGGAAAGGCAGTGGTGACTAATGACTTTCCCAATATCCATCTTTTTTATTTAAAGAAGTTAGCAATATACCTTGAGATAGATGCTGAAGTAGGTATCATCTGTCTTTTTGTCCTGATATAAGGTTCATGGTTTCTTAAGAATCTGAAGTCAAGGGAATTGAAAAATTGGATTAGGTGTTCTCAAAGATCAGATTAAAAGTTTTTGCTGACTCCTAATCATCTTGTGATCTTGAAATTTCTCTAAGTGTATACAAGAGATAGCAGTAACTAAGATGGGAAATGTATATGCTTACATCTATACTATAAGATTTATGTAGAATTGAGATATGAGATGTATTTATATATTGTGTAGTGTACTCAAAGTTATTTCTACTATCTGACCACTAGTAGTATATTTGTAAGTTGGTTTTATGAGACATATATCTTAACACATGCCTTCTTCCTGAAATTGTCTCTCTCTCTCTCTCTCACACACACACACAACACATACATACACACAAACTCTTTTGTCTCTTTCTTACCAATTCATCCTGTAAAACAAATAAAACTTTGTAAAATACAGATCCAATAATCTCATATCTCTGCTTAAAATTTAATCATAAAATTTGGTCCAACTTTAAAAACCATTAGCAAACACTTCCAGTTAAGTTTGTCCCATTTTTTTTCTCAGTTCTCAAACAATGATCTGTGCTTCAAACAAACCTGACTAGGCACTATCTTCTGGTGCTTTGAAGAACTCAGTTTCTGTACTACTCTCAGCTGCTCATTTCACTGCTCATTTACTTCTTTATATTTCCTGTAATTGTCTGCATTTAAAATAACTTTATACAATTATTAAATGAATTCATTTTTGCATAGAATTTCAAACAAGTTAGGTGATGATAAATTTCCTTTGAACTTCTGTCTAGTTCCTCTTCCCTTTCCAGATAGGCAACCACTGTTGCATACTCTTTTTTATTCATTGACATAAATATGTGTAAAACATATACCTGCATGTCACATATACTTACAAAATATATTTTGTAAAACCTATGACTTTTGTATGATTACATGTTTGTTTTACATAAATAATATCTTACATCAATACTCTAATTTTTTCTTATCCATTTTCCTGAGGATCTTTTCATGTCAGTAATAAAGATTTCCCATGATCAAAGTTTCAGTACACAAAATCAATGTATAAAAATCAGTAGCATTTCTATACACCAATAATATCCAGGCTGAGGGTCAAATAAAGAACACAATCTCACTTAGAATAGACACAAAGAAAATAAAATACCTAGGAATGCAGCTAACCAAGAAAGTGAAAGACCTTTATAAGATGAACCATAAAACACTGTTGAAAGAAAGCAGAGATGAAACAAATACATGGAAAAACACTCCATGCTCACGGAATTAAGAGACTCAATATCATTAAAATGGTCATATTGCCCAAAGCAATTTACAGATTTGATGCTATTCCTACCAAACTACCAACATCATTCTTCACAGAATTAGAAAAAAAAATATTCTAAAATTCATATGGAACCAAAAAAGAGCCTGAATAGCTAAAGCAATCCTGAGCAAAAGGAACAGAGCCAGTCATCACACTGCATGACTGCAAACTGTACTATAAAGCTACAAAATATATAGCTACATACACAAACAGCATGGTACTGATTCAAAAATAGACACAGAGACCAATGGAATGGAAAAGAAAAGTCAGAAATAAAACTGTGCACCTATACCATGTGATCTTCCATAAGGCCATCAAAAATAAGCAACGGAGGAAGAATTCCATATTCTATAAATATTGCAGGGACAACTGACTACCTATGTATGGAAGAATGAAACTAGACCCTTACCTTTTACCATGTTTAAAAATAAACTCAAGATGGATTTTAAACGTCAGACCTCAAACTACAAAAATTCTAGAAGAAACTCTAGGAAATAACCTTCTCAGCATCAGTCTTGGCAAAGAATTTATGGCCAAGTCTTCAAAAGCAATCGCAACAAAAACAAAAATAGACAAATGGAACTTAATTAAATGAAAGCACGTCTGCACTGCAAAAGAAATCATCAACAGACTAAACAGACAACCTACAGAATGGGAGAAAACATTCACCAACTATGCATCTGACAAAGGTTCACTGTCCAGAATCTATAGAGAACTTAAATCAACAAGCAAAACACAAATAACCCCATTAAAAATGGGCAAAAGGCATAAACAGATACTTTTCAAAAGAAGACATATAAGCAGTCAACAAATGTTTCAACAATGCTCATCACGAATCATCAGAGAAAAACAAATCAAAACCACAATAAGATACCATCTCACACCAATGAGAAAGTCTACTATTAAAAAGTCAAAAAAAACATAGATGCCTACAAGGCTACAGGGAAAAAGGGACATTTATATGCTGCTGTTGGTGGAAATGTAAATTAGCTCAGCTACTGTGGAAAGCAGTTTGGAGATTTCTCAAAAAACTTAGCACTAACGTAAGACCCAGCAATCCCATTACTGGGTATATACACAAGGGAATACAGATCATTATACCAAAAGACACATGCACTTATATGTGTGTTCATCACCATGCTATTCACAATAGCAAAGACATGGAATCAACCTAAGCACCCATCAGTGGTGAATTGGATAAAGAAAATGTGGTAGATACACACCTT
Source organism: Rhinopithecus bieti (assembly GCF_001698545.2). Classification (NCBI taxonomy): domain Eukaryota; kingdom Metazoa; phylum Chordata; class Mammalia; order Primates; family Cercopithecidae; genus Rhinopithecus; species Rhinopithecus bieti. Next base: position 113,301 of record NW_016825574.1, on the reverse strand, counting down.
GGAATACTACACAGCCATAAAAAATAAGGACATCATATCCTTTTCAGCAACATGGATGGAGCTCGAGACTATAATCCTAAGAAAATTAGCACAGGAACAGAAAACCAAATGTCACATGCTCTCATTTACAAATGTGAGCTAAACATTAAGCACACATAGACATAAACATGAGAACATTAGACTGCAAACTACTAGAGAGAGGAAGAAGGGAGGAGGTTGTGGATTAAAAAAACTACCTTTTGAGTACTATGCTCACTACCTGGGTCCAATATACTCAGGTAAAAATTTTATGAATGTACTCCCTGCATTTAAAATAAATGCTGAAATATTTAAAATGATAAAATAAAAGGTTTGCTATAATCTTCCAAGTGTGACCATGCCATGCTTTATTTTACCATCCACCCCTAATGGATATTTGGATTACCTTCATTTTGCCATTGAAAAAAAATACTACAAAACCCAGTGAACATGACTGTGCACTATATTTTCTAAGATACTGCTATAGTTTTAATGTGTCCCCAGAATTCATTTGTTAAAATTAATCCCCAATGCAACAGTGTCGGGAGGCCCAGGGAAGTGTTTAGTTCATGAGGACTCTGCCTTCATGAATAGATTAATGTAATTATAAAAAGGGCTTGTGGCAATGGGTTCACTCTTTTTTATTATTTTTATTTTTAAGTTCCAGGGTACATGTGCAGGATGTGCAGGTTTGTTACATAGGTAAACGTGTGCCATGGTGGTTTGCTGCACCTAACAACCCATCACCTAAGTATTAAGTCCAGCACGCAGGTTCCCTCTCTTGCACTCTTGGCCTTTTGCCTTCCACCATGTGATGATGTAACAAAAAGGTTGTCAGATACATGCTGGTGCCTTGATTTAGACTTCTAGCCTCGAAAATTGGAGCCAATAAGTTTCTTTTCATCATAACTTGCCCAGTCTCAGGTATCCTGTTATATCAGCACAAAACAGACTAAGACAGAAACTGCTACCAGAGAAGTGGAGTGTTGCTATAATAAATACTTGAAAATGTAGAGGCAGCTATGGAACTACATATAATGGATAAAGGCTGGAGAATTTAGAGGAGCAGGCTAGAAAATGCCTATATTGCCGCGAACATAGCAATAATGGCCAATCTGGTGAGGGATTAGGAGAAGAGGAGAACTGTAGGGAAAGTATAAAATGTCCTTAAAATTACTTAAGTGGTTATAAACAGAATATTGGTAGAAATACGGACAGTAGAAGCCATTCTGATGAGGTCTTGGATAGAAATGAGGAAGAAAGTATTGAAAACTGGGGGAAGGCCATCCTTGTTATAAAGTGGCAAAGTACTTGGCTGCATTATGTCCATGTCGTGGGCTTTATGGAAGGCAGAATTTAAGAGAATTGAACTAGGATATCTGGCAGAAGAAATCTCTAAGCAGCAAATATGGAAGGGACTGTGTGGTTCTCTTAACTGCATATAGTAAAATGTGAGAAGACAGAAATGATTTAAAGATGGAATTAATAATTAAAAGGGCAGAACACACAGATTTGTAAAATCCCAAGCATGAACACATAAACAATGAAAAGGCATGTTTAGAAGAGAAAATCAAGGGCATGAGCGGTGACTGTTTGGTAAGGAGATTACCATGGAGTGAAGAAAGTCAGGTGCCATTCATCAAGACAATGGGAGAATTATCCTAAAAGCATTTCAGAGATCTTCAAGGCTGCCACTCCCATCATAGGCTCAAAGTGCAAGGGCCTTGAGGGTAGAAAGGTTTTGAGAGAAATACCTAGGAAACTCTTGAGAATTTGCGGTTCATTGCCCAGAGCTCTCTCAGTCCTCTGCCCCCACATTCTGGTGCTGCTATCTTCAACCACCTCAGCTGTGGCTCAAGCAGGCCCAGGTGTAACTCTGGCCCTGTGGAGGCATGACTGCCTCCACCTAGATTTCAAAGGATGCTTCAGAGGCCTGCTGCTTGGGCAGAGCTACTGCAGAGAGTCCTGACCAGGGTAATGCCTTGTAGAGCCATGAGATGAGGGCCACTCCTAAGACTTTAGAACTGTAGAGCCACCAGCATGCCACATCAGCCTGGAGAGGTACAGGCATGAGACTCCAACCCATGAGAGCAGCTAAGTGAGATGAGTTCAGCAAAGCCACAGGGTTAGAGCTGCCTGAGGCCTTGGGGGCCCAACTCCAGTTTTAATGTGCTTAGAAGACAGGACACAAAGTCAAAGATTATTCTCAAGCCTTAAGATTTAGTATTGTCTGCCCTATTCGCTTTTGAACTTGGTTAGAACCTGTTACTCCATTCTTCTTGCCTATTTCTCCTTTTGGAATGGAAAAATCTGTCCTATGCCTGTCCTACCACTGTAATTTGAAAGCACGTAACTTGTTTTAACTTCACAGGTTTACAGCTAAAAGATAATTTGTATCAGGATGAATCTTACCGTGTCTCAGTCATATGATGCTTAGATTTGAGACTCTGGACTTACATTTTAAAGTTGCTGCTGAAAGACATTGAGACGTTTAGGGCTGTTGGAATGCAATGAATGAATTTTTCTTATAAGAAGAACATGAATTTTGGGTAACTGGGCAGAATGGTGTGTTTTGAATGTGCGCCCCAGAATTCATCTGTTGGAAATTTAATCTCCAATACAACAGTGCTGGGAGGTGGCGCCTAATGGGAGGTGTTTAGGTTATGAAGGCTCTTCCCTCATGAATTGATTAATGCCATTATAAAAAGGGCCCTCCAAAATAGGTTTGCTCTCTTGTGCTCTCACCCTTCCACATTTTGTCATGTGATGACATAGCAAAAAGGGCCTCACCAGATGTCTGTGCCTTGATCTTCTTGGCCTCCAGAACTGTGAACCAGTAAATTTTCATTCATTGTAAATTACCCAATCTCAGATATTCTGTTACAGCAGCACAAAATGGACTAAAACAGAAGCTATATTAGCTTGAGCTAACATCACAAAATACCACAAACTGTGTGGCTTAAACAAGAGAAAATTATTTTTCACAGTTCTGAAGACTGGAAATCTGAGGTCATGGTGACAGCATTGTTGGGTTCTTTGTAATGGCCCTCCACCTGGCTTGCAGATAGCTAATTCCACCGTGAGGTTCCTACTCTCATGACCTAATTATTTCCCAAAGGCACCATCTCCAAATACCATCACATTGGGGATTAGGGTTTTAACATATGAACTTTGGGGAAACACATGCAGTCTATAGTAGATATATGGCTAAGAAATGAGTTTCAGAGTGGAGAGTTCTATCAGATTGTCTCCTGACTGTCTCAATTTACATGCTCACCTAAGTGCTTGAAACTGCCCATTATCCTCTATCATTGCTACCACCTATCCTATACCAGCACTGGCACCCTGACCTGAGACTTTCAGCCTCCAGAACTGTGAAAAATAAATTTATCTTGTTTAAGCCACCCACTGTGTGGTATTTTGTTATGTCAGCTCAAGCTAATACAGCTTGTTTTAGTCCATTTTGTGCCATGATAACAGAATACCCAAGATTAGGTAATTTATAATGAATGGAAATTTACTGTTTCATACTTCTGAAGGCTGGAGAGTTCAAGATCAAGGCACTGTCATCTGGTGAGGGTCTTTGTGCTGTGTTATCATATGGCAATGGTAATCTATCTTTTCCTAATTTTGAGAAAATTTGCTATCTCATTGTTTTAATTTGTGTCTTCCAGTTACTACTGAAGTTTTGAAAGAGTTATTGGCCATTTGTACTTTCTCTTTTTTTAATTACCTGCTCATTTTCTTTGCTTATTTTCCTATTGGGCTTTTGCTTTTTTTTTTTAATTTGAAGGAGTTTTTTATAACTTCTGAACACTAATCCACTGTAATCTTTATGAAAGCAGAGGTTTTTTTTTATCTGTTTTGCTCACTACTAGACCCTATGGTCTAAAAGAGCACATGGTACCATAGTATGTGCTTGATAAATGTTTACTGAAAGAATGAAAAGGCATATAAATAAATAAAGAGGTTGCAAACATTTTCCAGTGTACTGCTTAACTTGACATTATCATATCAAATTTAAATAAAAGTTTTAAATTTGAGTATGATCACATTTATCAATCTCCTGTGCTAAATATCCTACGTTTTGTGTTTAATCTTATAACCATTCCTACCATGGGTTAATAACAGATTATCCTTCATCCCCCTCAAACTGTATGCTTCTGTTTTATTCATTTTCACTCAATTTAATCCATTCTTCTTGATTCTGATGTCTCTAGTCCTATTGAAACAGTAATTTTATCAATATTTATCAATTAAGAAGTTGGTTCATATGTAACATCATAAGATGAATTTTATAGAATATCATATTCCAGGCCAGACACAGCAGCTCACACCTGTAATCCCAGCACTTTGGGAGGCCAAGGGAGGTGAATTTCTTGAGCTCAGGAGTTTGAGACCAATCTGGGCAACTTGGCAAAACCCCATCTCTACAAAAAAAAATGTTTTTTAATTAGCCAGGTGCTGTGGCACGTCTGAGGTGAGAGGATTACTTGACCCTGGGAAGTCAAGGCTACAGTGAGCCATGTTTGCACCATTGCACTCCAGCCTGGATGACAAAATAATATCATATGCCAGATACACTGAATTTTTTAATTTCTGAAAGACTTAAAATACAATGTAACTACCCACTACCGAGTCATTGCCCTTCAAAAACACATTCAAACATGGGTCACTAAATGAGGTAATGTTTCTATAACAGTGTCCTCTCAGCAATCTCAAGAAAAGAGCTCTAGGAAGTATGTTTTGGAAGGCAGCACACTATTTTCATTTCTATTCAATTTATTATTTAAAATTAAATTATACAGTACAATGGGCCCTGGATAAAATATTCTAAATAAGATAGAGAATGTCAGCACCACAATTCTTTGTATGCATGCTAAGCAAAACTCAGAGAAGCAAAAACCCTAGGATATGATGTCAAACAAAGCTTTCAGAAACTTAGCAACAATATGTTTGGAAAATAAAAAGTAAGATGTATACACCAAAGTAACCTTGGGAGCTAAAACAAAAAAGGTCCCTATGAATGTGTCTTATCACAGCAATATTCTCTGGAAAGGATGGACAATCATATCTGTCTTTTTGACCACATTCCCACTCCTGAGTAGTAGCATTGTCAACATATAATATGAAGGCCATCAATTCACTCTGACAGTGTTTGCACTTCAGGTGGTGAGAAACTCTGTGGGCTAAAAGAAGGAAAAAGAAAGAAATCAAGGAGTAATATCTTGGACCGAGATGAGAAGTATAGCAAACTATGGAAGAAGAAAGTTGCAAATAAAAAGTGTTCTAAATAAGAGAGAACTGAACTTTCAAAGAGCAGAGGCAGTAGGCCTATGCTCATTTAAATAAAAGCAAAATCCTCTATGATTTATTACTAAACTTTGCATACAAACATGGTTGTGACAGATTATAGTACTCATTTTACTCACCCACTGAATAGGCCAGCATATGAATAAGAACATTTCCCTGGTTGAATATTCATCTACATAATGCTTTTCTTCTATAGAGCAGAAATTACTAATCAAATAGAACCTCCTTAATTCTGAACTACAATTGTGTAGAAGTCAGTGGAGGAAGTCATTTCACAGAGAAGTAACTAAGACACAGGGATATAAAATGAATCTTCCAAGAAGATTCTGGACCCATACATAGTACATAACAGAGTACAAATATAAAAGTTGACTAGTTGCTTGTCAGGCATTTATTGATCATGAGTCTAGCGAGCCTTTGTTGTAGATTCAAAAATTAAGACTAAAATTCTACCCTTAATATATTCAACACTTGTTGGTGACCCATAATTCACACACAGATACACAGACACACACACCAAATCAAACAAGCAAAGGTAGTGTGCATTTAAGAGAGTGATTTAGCAAGAAAATTATCATTTCCACCAGTTTTAAAATCAAGTCTGCTTCTAATTCAGCTTTACAAATGGAAAACATATAAATTGGAGTAATCTCAAATCACTACAAAAACTTAAAAACACAAAAAAGTCTTACTTTGCAAAATGAAATTAGACTCAACAAATTTTATTGGACAGCTACTGTGTGCTAAGTAGTAAGAATACAAAACTATGTCGGAAAATGGTCCTTGTTATTAAGGTGTTCTCAATCTAATGAAGTCTACTCAGAAAGAATTTATAGAATTCAAGACCCAGTGGACCACAGAAGAGAGATATTAAACTATACTTGAACCATAGAGGATCTGAAAGAAAAACCTTCTAATATCAAAGATACCATATGCCAAAATAGAGGATATGAATAGCATTTGGTAACAGTTCTAAAATGGTGGTGTAGCACGTTGAAGGAGGAGGACATTAAAACTGAGGAATTAGTTAAGGGATTTATGTGTCATATATGAGAATTCAGAAAGTATTTAATAGCCTCTGGCCACACTATTTTTTCTGTGAAGCAAAAAAAGTCCTCCTTCAATACTCTACACCCACAATCTTATACTCATGTCATCTTCCTACTTTCCAATCTTCATTGCACCGGATGACTAATCCCTTTTAGCCCCTGACTACATTCACTATTATCACTTCCCTGACCATCACTCACCTCTCTTTCTCTGGCTTCAGCTCTATGGGCAGCTTCCTCAATAACTATCAATGCATTCCCATCCCTAAGAGAAAAACACACACATATACACACAATAAAAATGATTACAACGACACCTTTGAGGCTGCCTCTCTTCTCTCTCTTCATAACGAAGAATATCAACTTCTCAAAGAAACAGTCTAAATTCCCTCTCACACAATACACCTCATAGTCACTCTTCAACCTACTATCACACAGTGTCTATTCCCACTCCTCCACTGACACTGTTCTGACAGTGGTCTACATTCTATTCCATTTCTTTTTTGCACATGTCATTGCTAATCACTCCTTTGAGTTCACTCAGCCATCATGCCTGTGCCTATCCCAAAATATCCTATTGCTTTCTCCTTTCCTTCATCTGTTTCTTTTTACCCTCCTTTGCTGACTATAATTCTTCAAACTACTACTGTGTTCCCTCCTGTATACTAAAAGAAACCCCTCAGTTAATATTTGATTTTTTTTAATTAGCCTTCAGTCACGCTTATTAATTGTCTTCTATGAGTTATAACTATCTTTCACTCTTTGCCAAAGGAGACAGGTGGTGTTCATGATAACCCATAAGTAATTTTCTATTGTATAACAAATAAAGATTAAACCTGTGGCCAAGCATTAGAAGGCTTCTGCTCTGGGCCCCTACCATCTTTAAGTCACTGAAGCTCCTTTCCACCCACTCACCACACAGATTGAGTACAATCAGCTTAATTATATAAAAAGTGAAAAATTAAGCAGAAAGAAAGATAGACTTGGCCAGAGTACAAATCTATTCTGTATCATATTTAGCAAGTTAATTAATCTACCTAAACCTACATGTTTTTATTTGTACAACTGTAATGATACCTAATTCTTAGTCTCCTGATAGAATTAGAATTCTCCTTGTAGAATGATTGGCATAAAATACACCCATCCAATATTTATTTTTATAATAACAGTAATATTTGTTACTATGGTCACGCACTATATATATGTTAGCTCATTTAATCCTCTCAGAAACCTTTTCAGGGAGATAATCTCACTACCCTCCATTAGAAATGAGGAAACAAAGGCACAGTGAGGTTAACTAACATGCCTAGGAGCCCAAAATTAGAAAGTGGTATACAATCATATTTTAGAGCAACTTACAGGGAGCCTTGAGTGTATCAGTCCTTAAATAAATCATTAAACCCAAACACAATACTGTTATCTACTATAGCTTTGCTCATATAGTTCCCTTATCGAAAATTCTTACTTCGTCTCTTCCCCACTTCATATTCCACTGAATATTCCCTTCTTTCACAGCCCATCTCAAATCCTCTTTGATACCCCTCCCTTACTCCAATAACATCTTACTGGTAATTTTTATATCACTTACCAAACTAAATTGCATCTCACATCTTTGTGCATATGTCTGTTTTGGCAATTAGCCTGAGAGATCTGAGGAGATACAGATCATGTTTGTTTTCTGTTTTTAATCTTTGAACCTTGTGTAGCAATTTGGCACAACGCATTGCCTCACATAAGTGTTCAATAAATCTTTGTCAAATTCACTTTTAAGATTATCAAAATAAATCTGCCTAGGATTTTATCAGAATAACGTATTTTTTACTTTAAAAAATCATGATATCTCCCTCCAAACCCCTGTGATATTTATGCATTCTCAGACTAGGCTGGATTTTTAAGCAGATGCAACTGGGAGAATGGTCCTAGAGCTTTACCTTTTTATGTGATTTCAGTGGTAGGTCTCTTCCCTAGTCAAAAAGAGTACTGCATCAGATTTTATTGTCCATGTGAATGCATTCATTGAAAAGCAGACCTCCAAAAGGACTGGTTGAATCATGCTGAGGTTCAATCATGCACAGATAAGTGAGTACTTATTACAAAACATCTACTTAGTTTCCTGGTATGTATGAGCCTTTCCAGTGTGCACAATGAACTAAAAGCTGCTGAACACAAAAATGTTCTTTATCCAAGTAACACCAGTGCCATCTGCAGGAAGAGCTCAAGCAGCAGTTGTGTTTTTATTTATATATTTCTCTTCAGTCCCAGCAGAAGGCTTTGTCATGCTTTCACCTGATGAAAACCATTACAGAGCTCACCTACTATGGAAGGTTTCCACCCATTTTCCTTGGTGGATGGAGAAGGTATTGTTAAAATATAAGAAACCATAACACAGCTGAACTAGAGAAATCTAGTTCATTCAGTTCCCCCAATAACACCAGAAATGAACAAATAACCTCAAACAGTGATAAACAAAAGGGCCAAAATTACTGCTTAAAACAAAATCAAGAGCAATGACATGATGAGAGTGAACATTTTGTGCATGTGAGCGCTAATGTTAAAATCATCTCAACAAGGAGGAAAGAAGAGAGGAAAAGATCTATTGAGATAACACCTTTTTCTAAAGATAAACTGGTCATGATCCTCAAAAGCATTAATTATAATATTGAACTAGTGTTTATCAAGAATAATCCACATCATTCTACTTCATCAAATAAATCAGGTTTTTAAACTACCAATAAATTAAATAGTAATTAATGGTCATCTGTAGCAGAACCACTCTAATTGAACCTACTTATATAAGCAAAAGCAAATTGCATAAGACCATACCAAAATGATCAAGTGATACTACACTTCATTTCTTTCATATTTATCTCTCTTCAAATACATTTGTTACAGTTTTTGTTTTGTTTTGCAATGGATTAATATAATTGTGTACCTCGATCTGGTGGGGTCCTCAACTGTGATCCACAAAGGAGAAAAATTAGTGAAGTTTTATCACATGTGAAGCATGCCAAATCCCCAAGGGCATGCAAGACTAGCAAACTTTCCCACTTCTTTCTCATATTTTCTGCCACTCTTTTTAAAAGAGGCCTCTCAACTGAACTTCTACATTATGAATGCTTAACTCTGCACATAGAGTAGAAAATCATTTCTACATCTATTGAGAAATGCTGAAAATTCTATCCTGCCCAACATATCTCTCCCATCGGCCTACCAGAAAATCTAACTGGAGAGACTGTATCTGACAATTACCATGAGGAAACAACTTTAAAGATCATAGATGCTACTTGTAGTTGCTGAAGTTAACATAGCTACAGAACTATGTATATAGCCCTAAAAATCAAGACTGAATTGAAGTAATCCAGCTTAAATTTGTAATATAGGCTAATTACTATGACAATATAGGTAGTATTGATAATTGCTAGAATATGCCTATATTGCAAATATAACAATAAAATGAGTTACCCTATAAAAAAATAAGGAAACAAAAAATTCACTGGGCAGGTAGAAGGTAATTGCAATAGGTGTAAATCAATGAAGAATAATATTTTACTAGAAATTAGTGGGAAGAAGGAAATAAAAAGTATTGTGATGATATTTTAACATTCCTGAGCCCTTTCTAGAATGCACTACTGAGACAGGACACAAAATAAACACAGTTGTAGTAAGGAACTCAATCAGCTCTTGTGTCTCATTCAGTGCAAACAAAGCATGGGACAAGTCTTCATATTTTGAGCACCAAGAAAGTCCAGAAACTATTTAGAGACTTAAGGTCAAAAAATGAATCGGTTGGTGAAGCAAAAGTGACATGACTTCAGGGGTTCGAGGGCCCTGTCCCACAGAGGCTTACAATAACCAGCAAGGTAAAGGTTGAACTAGATGGCTTGATATAAGTCCAGACTAGAGTAAGTCAAGAATTTGAAAGTTCGGAGAAAAATTCAGGATTCTATGGCATGCAATCCTAAAAGGCAAGATAGGCCGAAAGGACTAGAGCCTCCCCAGGAATCATTCTGATTATACAATCACAAAGTATTTTATTAGAAGAGAAGAATGTGAAGCACCAAAATAAACATGGCGGTCCCAGCAAGTCATAGACTAAGACAATAACACATGGTTTTAATGACTGCATGACAAAAAATAAAATATTATCCCAGACTAGGAACAAAGATATAACCACCAATGGTAAATATGAAAGCTGTAAAGCATTTTGTTTAACAAAGAGGATAGGGAGAAACAAAATTTATACAATATGTATATTAACGCTGGCTGAAATGAAAATAAGGATTCCAAAGCCCCGTTCCCTCCCACTACCACATAGGGGCCTGAAAGGGCTCTTAGAGCACTGTCTGAAACCTCAGGCCTAGGTCCATGTACAAGTTGCTCTGCATAGATAAAAAGACCTTTCTTATTTCATTTCTGACCCACCTTTCCAGCTCTCCTGCTCCCTACACGCATACATGTGCATGCACACATGCATCAACCACACTGCCCTGCTGATTTCTGCCCTTGTGCAGTTCCTCACCTCTTCCTCTACACTTCTTTCCTTTGAGTGAATCGTATTCTCCTATGGGAAGCTGAAGATTATAAAATAAACTAGCATGAACAGAACCAGAATTTACGCTTTCGTGTGTAATCATTTCTCTCACAGAAAAGCCTTTCTGGTGCTTCCATTCAAACATTTTCTGACCTTGATCAGTGAAGTAAAGGAGCTAGGAGAGTGTTCTCTAGTTTACGTCTGTTTGCAAACAGATGGGCAATGACAATGTATATGTCTAACATTTAATTCACTGTTAAGTTTTCCAGCTGCATGATCAAATGTAGAAGTTTACCTATCTAATTAAACACTGTTGGAGTTTTCCTCCTGGAGATTCAGTTTGATGCTCTTTTTATCAAGCAGAGACAAGCACTCCAACAAGTAGCAGGCAATATAAAAGGAATGGGCTCCGCATGGCAGCATAGCTTCGAACTTTAGTGTGAACTTCTGAGTTACAGAAAATTAGTGAGAAATGTTCTCTTATAGCATTATTAATTAATTACACTACTAATTCTTTAATTTGTTCTATATTTACAAAGACCAGAGCCACTGTGAACACATTTTCTGCCTAACCCAGAAACTTAGTGTTTCTCCTATGGTTCTTCTTTCTAAATTCCTTGCCTTGTATAAAATGCAAAAACTTGCAAATTCACCTTTATCAGGTCCACAAGAGTACTTCTTTTTAAGGTAGTTTAATCCAAAGAGTCTTTAGAAGAGCTCCATCCCTGATTCTATTTCCAAAGAATATTACTAACATGGGCAAATCTAAAGCCCGTAAAGAGGCTTAGAAACATATTTGAACAAAATCTTTATTGAGACCTTAACATGTAAATGTTGTGTAATCTCACAAGATCACATTTCCACAGATTTCAATTCTTAAAAAAATTTTAAATTATGTAGTTATGTAGAACTTTTGCTGGTAGTTACTAAAACAAAATCAATTTATTGCCTACACTACTGAGCACTTTATGTCCTAGCAATAAAGAAAAGCATGCCAAAAATGCATCAATGTTGTTCTTTCATGAGAAAAATTCTACAGAGACTAATAATAGGCGAGTAAAAGTTAAACTATGTGAAAATTAAGAGAAGCAATGAAAGCTTCAGAAACCGTGAAACGTCTTCAACTTTGTATTATCTAGCTAAGGTATAGATAGTAAAATGACCAAAAATATATCAGAAAGGTTTTATATTATTAACTGAATGAATGTCTGACTATAAAGCAAAGTCAAATTAACAGATAAAATAATGGGAGGAGTAAAATGATTCACCAAATAGAGAAGGAGAAAAGAAGACAAAGGCTGAAAGAGAATGCAATAGTAGTCAATTAAATGAACTTAGTACACTACATTTTTATGTAGATAAATGTAGAAAATGAGAAGAGAATTTCAATATGCATAAATTTACTTACTCCAAACAGATCATATCAACAGGCTGTATAGGCATACCTCCTTTCATTGCATTTCACAGATACTGAGTTTTTTACAAATTGAAGGTTTGTGGCAACTCAGCCTTAAGCCAAGCCTATCAGTGCCATTTTTTTCAACGTGCACACTTCCTGTCTCTGTGTCACATTTTGGTAATTCTCACACTAATTCCAATATTTTCATTATTATTATGTCTGTTATAATGACCTGTGAGCAGTGATCTTTGATGATACTATTACAATTGTTTGTGGGAGCCATGAGTGATGTCCATGTAAGATGAGGAACTTCATAAATGTTACGTGTGTTCTGACTGTTCCACTTACCAGCTGTTCCCCCATCTGTCTGCCTCTCCTCAGGCCTCTCTATTCCCTGGAACACAATAGTATTGAAATTAGGCCACTTAATAACCCTACAATAGCCCCTAAGTGTTCAAGTGAAAGGGAGGGTTGCACATCTCTCACCTTAAATCAAAGCTAGAAATAATTAAGCTTAATAGGGATGGCATGTCGAAAACCAAGATAGGCAGAAAGCCAGGCCTCTTGCACCAAACACCCAAGTTCAGAATGCAAAAAAAAAGTTCTTAAAATAAATTCAGGCCAGGCACGGTGACTCACACTTGTAATCCCAGCACTTTGGGAAACCGAGGCGGGTGGATCACAAGGTCAGGAGTTCAAGACCAGCCTGGCCAAGATGGTGAAACCCTGTCTCTACTGAAAATACAAAAATTAGCCGGGCATGGTGGCAAGCATCTGTAATCCCAGCTACTCAGAAAGCTGAGGCAGGGAATTGCTTGAACCCAGGAGGCAGAGGTTGCAGTGAGCCGAGATCGCACAACTGCGCTGGATGGACACTCTGCCTGGATGACAGAGTGAGACTCTGTTTCAAAAAAAATAAATAAAATAAAATAAAATAAAATAAAATAAATAAATTCTAAGTGCTACTCCAGTGAACACAAATAATAAGAAAGCAAAACAACCGTACTACTGATATGGAGAAAATTTTAGTGGTCTGGATGGAAAATCAAATCAGCCACATTTCCTTAAGCCAAAACTCAATCCAGTGCAAGTCTCTAACTCTCTTCAAATCTGTGAAGGCTGAGAGAGATGAGGAAGGTTCGAAAGAAAAGTATGAAGCTAGCACAGGTTGGTTCTCAAGGATTAAGGAAAGAAGCCATCTTCATATCATATAAGTGCAAGGTGAAGCGACAGGTGCTGATGCAGAAGTTGCAGCAAGTTATCCCAAAATATCTAGCTAAGATCATAGATGAAGGTGGCTACACTAAACAACAGATTTTTAACATAGACAAAATAGCCTGCGATTAGAAGAAGATGTCATCTAGGAATTTCATAGCTAAAGAAGAGAAGTCAATGCCTGGACTTAAAGCTTCAAAGAACCGGCCAACTCTCTTCATAGGACCTGAAGTTGATGCAATGCTCATTTACCATTCTGAAAATCCTAGGGCCCTTAAAAATTAACCTAAATCTACTCTGCATGTGCTCTGTAAACAGAAAAACAAAGCCTGGATGACCACACATCTGATTACAGGATGGTCTCCTGAATATTTTTTAAGCCCACTATGGAGATCTACTGCTTAGAAAAAAAAA
>NW_016825574.1:97203-99096 GCF_001698545.2 Rhinopithecus bieti | reverse complement strand
AAAAAAAAAAAAAAAAAAGACTTTTTTTTTCAAAATATTACTGCTCATTGACAGTACACCTTGTTACCCAAGAGTTCTGATGGAGGGGTACAAGAAGATTAATGTTGTTTTCATACCTGCTAATACAAAATCCATTCTTCAGCCCATGGATAAAGGAGTAATTTTGACTTTCAAATATTATAATTTAAGAAATACACTTTATAAAGCTATAGTTGCCCTAGACAGAAAACTATGGGAAAGCCTGGGTGAGGTTCAAACCTCTGTGTTTACCAATTCCTTCAGGAGAGTCCTATGCATGCCAATTTGCAAACCACCACACTAGGGTAACTGGTCTCAGCCACACACAAACTGTTGGAAAACCAGTTGTCTTTCACAGACCTTTGGTCCTTTATGTTAGTCCTGTCAAACCAGGACTCTATCTTTCTCGAAGGTCATTTTATTTATTAAGCCCTATGTCCTGCCTTTGTCCCTGAACTTTGACTGAAGCTACCCTAAAATACCCCAATTTCAAATCCTGGGGAGAAAGAATGAGAAAAACTCATTATTGAAGCAACTATTTTCTCTCCTGCAATTACCCTCTTCACACCTGGTATTTCAGGGAATAGCCACTTAAGTCCCTCCCAACCAAATCCTAGAACAGAGGCTACAAATGACACCTATATTTGTATAACAAACAAAGCAAGGCAAGTAATCCTTTATAAATCAAAGAAAATCCAGGCAAAATTATACCCTCAAACTATTTTTTCTTTTTTTTGCTATGGAAGTACATGATTCCCACTTGTCCTTCAGCTCTAGGAAAGCTTTTGTATTGTGTGAAAATGGCAGGCCATAGGCCCAAGAGGCTGAGTTTATAGATCAACCCTCTTTTTCTTACATATTTGCTCACAAATTCCATCAGCAACAAATTAGTGGTAATAGGATTATTTGATCTCATCAAATACTTTGTAAATACTTAGATATTTTCTCTATCCCTTATATACTTTCAAAGAGACTAATGTTCTATACACATGAACAATCAATTTATTGTATAATTTCATAAGTCAGTAATAACCTGTAGTCAATATCAATCCACAAAGAAAACTGAAAAACACTTACCTTATTTTAATATAAAGAGAGAAAAAAACTCAAGAGTTTGATTATTGCTTTCTTCAAACTGCATTAGCTGGAACAATATAACAATGAAATTCAAATATTAATAATAATTGTCAATTCAAAGTTTCCATAGAGGATAGCCAATAAGGGCATACATTTTTTATAGCTACTAAAATAGTCAGTGTTGCTTTGCCTTTATGTAAAATTTAGCAAATGACAAATTTCTTTTAAGTAGAAGCTTTAGAGTATACTGCAGTATGTGTGTTACTATTAATGGTGATAGAATCTTATGAATACTGATAAGGATTTTTTTTTAATTTTTTTGTTATACTTTAAGTTCTAGGGTACATGTGCATAACGTGCAGGTTTGTTACATATGTATACTTATGCCATGTTGGTGTGCTGCACCCATCAAGTCGTCAGCACCCATCAATTCATCATTTATATCATGTATAACTCCCCAATGCAATCCCTCCCCACTCCCCCCTCCCCATGATAGGCCCCAGTGTGTGATGTTCCCCTTCCCGAGTCCAAGTGATCTCCTTGTTCAGTTCCCACCTATGAGTGAGAACATGCGGTGTTTGGTTTTCTGTTCTTGTGATAGTTTGCTAAGAATGGTGGTTTCCAGCTGCATCCATGTCCCTACAAAGGACGCAAACTCATCCTTTTTTATGGTTGCATAGTATTCCATGGTGTATATGTGCCACATTTTCTTAATCCAGTCTGTCACAGATGGACATTTGGGTTGATTCCAAGTCTTTGCTATTGTGAATAGTGCCGCAATAAACATACGTGTAAACA